>NC_135397.1:15660000-15885000 GCF_051989625.1 Stigmatopora argus | reverse complement strand
TATAAAATAATTATGGAGGGTTGGATTGCTTCACACGTAGCACTACTGAAAGCCTAGGTGTGAAATGCACGGCCCGCCACTGATGTATATATATGTATATGTATACATACATACATACATATACACATACATACATATATACACACACATATATATACATATATATATATATATATATATATATATATATATATATATATATATACACACATTACACACATACATACACACAGACATACATATACACACATACATATATACACGTGTATGTATATATGTATATATATATGTATATATATATACATACACACACATATTTTTAACGAGAACGCAAAATTCAATCTGAGCAGAACCAGTGGGATAATATTCCATTTACACCTATTTACCTGGAAAACAATAGCTGTACCATATCAACAAGGGTATGTTCAGCTGATTTTCTGAGGAGCTCTGTGTGCACAAGAAAACAAACAGTATGTCTGATATAATAAAAGACAGCAAAGGAAAAAAAAATACATGCCTAACTAATGTTCACTAACCACTTAGCCGCATCTCAAAGCAGATACGGAAGCAGGACTGCATTATCTCACAAACAGATTCATTGGTCAGGTGGGCTCCAACTGGTGTCAACAGCAGGGTCCTCAAGACCTAAAAGAGGATTCAAAAAAGTCTTAGTCTAAACTATTTTGACTATTAAGTGCAGGTTTTTTTTAAATTAAAGCCATTTCAGGAAATTATTTTCTTTCCGTACAGTAATACCTTGAGATACAATCTTAACGCAATCCGGGACCGAGCTCGTATGTCAAGTTACTCGTTTCTCAAATCAATTTTTCCCATAGAAAATAACTAAATACAAATTAATCCGTTCCCACACTCTGAAAAAACACCAACAATAGGATTTTATAATGGAAAAACATCTTTTTATGTGTTCTAATTCACCACCTACTCACAAAGTAATAAATACCTATCTAGTGTTTATGATCCTCAACACTAAAATATGACATTACTTACCGAGGAGTGTGCGGACGAGAGAGAGAGAGAGAAAGGACAGGAGAGAGACTTGATCGACAATAAGGTCTAACATAACTTAAACTTTAAATTTAACTTAAATTAACTTAGATTACTATACACAGAAACTTAAAAATAAGTTTTAATCTTACGTAATACTAAATTTAAACCTTCTTGTGCGATAACTGAGGCAAAGATAATGTATTCCACCACGGCTTACGAGTCGGACCATGTTGCTTCTCCATGCCTCAGAACCGAGTGTATCCCCGTTCATTTTTTAAACTTGTCAAACCAGCCACGGCTGGCTTTGAAGCGTTCTGATGGAGTCTTTTTCAGATGCTTCTTTTGCTTTCAAGTCCATTTAGAATCGACTGGCTTTTTCGCAGATTATAGACTCGGTCACGCTATCGCCATTAAAAAAATGCAACCTGTAAGGGCCACTGCTCGTAGATATCTTTACGAGAGGGAGATGCGTCGAGAAAGTCAGAGCGATGCTGTTCTCAGAAGCAGCCTCTCGCATACTCGGCCACCTGGACGGCCACATCGACAACCATCTCGTATGATCTAGTCTCCTCTTCTGAACTGCTTTATCCTCGTTAGGGTCGCGGGGGGTGCTGGAGCCAATCCCAGCTGTCTCCCGGGCCAGAGACGGGGGACAACCTGAATCGGTGGCCAGCTGATCGCAGCATTTCGTATGATCGTATCTCAAATTTGTCACGTATCTCAAGGCAAAAATTTGCTCGGAATTTTCCTCATATCTCAAATTTCTCATATGTTGGAACACTCGTGTTGGGACACTCATATGTCAAGGTATTACTGTATATAAATTTGAATTAGACAACTCACAAAACCTAATATCCAATTAGTGGAAAAAAAATCTACATCTTTTTTTTACACTGTATGGCTTACTGAACACATAAAAACTACAGAAAATATTTTAAGTTCACATACATGCAGGGCTAAATTAATCTCCAGAAGACATGCAATACCTGTAGAATTTTCATAAGGACTACTTCATCACTGGCAGGGTCTGTTCCAACAAATCTAGCATGTGTTACAGCATCTGCCATGTTCTCTATGGCCTCAGCTGCACCTTCATGGTTAACGTCTGCAAATGGGACAAAATACGTTTTCAATTAAATGTAAAAGTACCTTAAATGTAAAGAACTTCATGTAAAGGACCAGCTGAAAAACTTATGTTACTTGTAGAAATTTGAATTTGTCAATAAATGATCAACAAATTATACTTTATTCACTTTTTATACTTATTTTCATTATGCTTTACTTTTTCAATAGTTTGCAAAAACACAAAATTTAAATTAATGTAAAAACATGATACTAACAGTTTGATTAAAATTGTCTTACGTTTTTTTTTTTTTACATTTCATATCAATTTTGCGTGAATTGCATTCACTCCGGAAAAACTCCGGAAATGGGACAAGGGCACTCCTGAAATGGGGTTGACAGAGGTTGGCATCTCTGCTAAAGTTACCGTATTTTTCGCACTATAACGCGCACCTAAGAGCCTTCAATTTTTTCAAAAGATGACCATGCGTTTTATAATCCGGTGCGTCTTTATGTGGATTAACATTGAGCCGCAACAGGTCTCGCAACTACGGTAGCGCCACCCCGACTCCATTTTCCTCCGTAGTAGTAGTGTGCGGTGCATGCTGGCATTTATAAAACGGCATTTTCACTTCTACCAAAAAAAAAAAACCTATTATAAAGCATTGTGCCATTTTATCCCTTGGAATCTTTAAAAAAAACATTTTTGTCTGATTTATGTCTAAAAAGTTAATTGATTTTTCTTTTTTCTAATTTTCTATTTTCGTGTTTGACAACAAGTTGTGCGCAGTGCACACTGGGATACTGTTGGAGTAATCATTATTATAAATGTGTTTGCAATGAATATAAAGCCTTATAATATACATGCTTACTATATTAATCAATATATTTGCTTATTAGGAATAGTAATGCTCATCCTAAATGTGTAACTATATTAAACAATATATATATATATATATATATATATATATATATATATATATATATATATGTGTTGATCGCTTTCAACGAAGACAAACGCTTACCCCAAGGTCGCTCTCCAGGACAGCTGGCTCCAGCGAGAGATACAAGTTTGCTAGGACATAAACAATACATTGAGTCCTTGCTCCGAGGACTGATTACTGGAAG
Organism: Stigmatopora argus; assembly: GCF_051989625.1. Classification (NCBI taxonomy): domain Eukaryota; kingdom Metazoa; phylum Chordata; class Actinopteri; order Syngnathiformes; family Syngnathidae; genus Stigmatopora; species Stigmatopora argus. The sequence goes on along the minus strand of NC_135397.1, from coordinate 15,881,802 downwards.
ATACGCCTCAACCCTTTCCCCAGATGCAAGTTCGCAATGAAGATCTGTGAAGGACGCTTAAATTGTTGTTGGTTCAGCGGATGGCTATCAATCAACTCGCATATTGTTTTTCCTTTGTGACGCTAGGTTGACGCTAGGTTTGCTTGATTATGGAATTGTTTTGTTTCTTGCTTACGCAATTGGAATCGATAACCTTGTAATTGTTTTGATTTGAGGCCTTAAATGGGCAGGACATAATGCCACTCGTTAGAATAATCTTGATCGGACGAGCGGCGGGATGTATTCTCTTCTTGCAAGAATTAAATGGTGATGTGACTACAGATGCCTTTTTTATTGAAAGCTGAATTGGAAATACCTAAGGATAAACCTACAATTGGATAAACCTAACAGATACCCTGCATGCTGCGAACTTAAAATCAACAAATTTAGAGGCGGTCCTTCTTGGTGCTTTCGATTTATGAAAAGACGTAATCTCTCCATCCGCACACGAACTACTATTTCACAGCAACTGCCAGCGGACTACCTGGAAAAGCTGGCCACTTTCCACATTTACTGCAGAAACAAGGTTATTGAAAAGAAAAAAAGATCCGGCCAGAGCATATCATCAATATGGACGAGGTTCCACTCGCCTCTGATATTCCTGTAAACCGCATTGCGGATAAAACGGGAGCCCGTACGGTGAATGTTAAACCTTGCTGTTGTTAAAAGATAAACTGTTTGACGAAAATACTAATACTTTACCTCGGAGAAAATAATAAAAGAGAGGAGTGACTAGAATGCACATGATGGAATGACTGGGAATAGACTTTAAATTAGCTTCAATAGAGCTGAGCTGACTTGAAATAGAACAGTGGAAATAAAAATCAACATGTAACCGTTGCTCATCTCGACATTTAACAGAGCTCTTCAATATCTGTAGGAAATGCTTCTGTGAAAGAAGCGAAAGGGTTATGAACTGGTAGATAAATCATTGTGCTTGAGCCCAAGTTATGCCTCTGTATTATACGAAACACATTTAAATATGAATATATAAGGTTCTTTTACCAATTCCAATTTAAAAAACAAAAAAACTGAGCAATTACCCTTTGGGTGAGTGAAAACGTAAGATTAAGTTTCTTTCTAAAATAAAATCTTCACTGTACACATGTCTTATGAAGGCTTGTATCCAATATTACAACTTATCTTACTGTAATGTGACAGGTCGTCTGATATAAACGACAGGGACTAGTTCCTCCCTGGGGCAGAGGAAAAAGCTTTGTGAACAAGAATCACACCAACATGTATACAACCCAAAATTTTAAAGTGTGTTTGTTTCTTTTCCCATTGCTAAATGTTTTGTAGGTATCAGATGTACAATTCCCTTGCGCTTCATCTACCCTTTAAGTCACTTGTCTGCGCCGGCATAATCGATGTCACGTCTTTTAGGCATCAGATGTACAATTCCCTTGCGCTTCATCTACCCTTTAAGTCACTTGTCTGCGCCGGCATAATCGATGTCACGTCTTTTAGGCACAGTTAAAAAAAGACAATTTAACATACAGTGCCTTCGTCATCATTACTTAAAAGTCCAGCTTTCAAACTCTCCACGTTTGTTATTTAGCACATATAGTCAATGGGGTTCCCAGGATATGATCTTTTTAATCTGATGCCTTAAAAAAATATATGTTTATCTGTGCATGTCTGCGCACTAGAGGGCAGTCATGTTCTTGGGACGGGACAGCTGACGCTTCACTTGTGTATATTTTTCCAGTTGGAATTTTAGTTTTTCGGCTTGATATGGTAATGCGATAGGTTATGGCACAATAATCACAGTTCATATTGTTGAAAGAAAATATATACCAAGCAAGATACCCAGGGCATGTTAAACCATTCATACATGCTCTTTAGAGAGATTGTTTTGTTAATGGCCCAAAAAAACCACACACACAAAAGGCTCAATGCCTTAATGGTCATTTTCTACCAGTAGTTAAAATTCTAAAGTCTACACAGAGACAAAATTGTTACAGTAATCCCACGATTATCGCGCTTAATGTAGACCAGACATGGCCGCGATAAACGAAAAACCGTGAAGTAGGGTCACCCCTATTAAATTTGTTTATTTATGTTCTTACTTCAGTGCCGAGTTCTAGGGGAGTGGCTTCCGCTTGCGAGTTTCAGCGTGGATTTTCACATTTTATAAACTTACCAAAAAAAATAACAAAAATAAATTTCCCCAGAAAAAAAACACCACGATGTAGTGAAACCGCGATAGTTGAAGCCGCAATATTGGAGGGATTACTCTACTGTTGTTATCTGATTGATCAAATGTAAAAGGATCTAAAACATGCTGTCTTGTAAAATTCTACAATTTTAAGGGTGTGGCTTATACGCAGCAGCGCCTTATATGCGAGTAAATACGGAAATTTAAAAATCCTCCTCTCATGAGCTAATCACTAAATTGCAGTTCCCCAGTGCAGATTGCCTCTCATGATGCCACAGGCCTTGAAACCAACATGGTGGTTAACTCAAGGTACCCCTGACTTTCTTCTCGCGTTTTGGACAATCAGAATTAAATGGGTTTATCTTGGTCTCATCAGACCACAGGAAAAGGTTTCGATAAAAGATGTCCTTAATCTCCCTGGTAGTTTACATTATAAATGTTTTCTTCTTTACCAGAGGCTTCTTTTAGGGAAAGAGTCATACCTAATCATTTGACATGTACACCATGTAGGTGAAATTTTCATAAATAAGAAAAACATGGTGTACCCTTGGAGTGATTTTATAAAACCAGGCGGAAGTCATTCCAGTAATAGGGGTGTAACAATAAATTTACATTAATTGTTACATTATTTGGTGACAGAACAACAAACCATTCAAATAGAATTTTTTAGAGAAAAAAAAAAAAAAAAAAATCGCAAACACTGGATCAACGTTGTCATCTTTTCAAAATTCTTTGCTTATTCAAAGGTCTGAAATATTTGTTTTAAAATTAACTTGCTTTGTGTTCTTTACTGCTTTATGTGGAAAATAGAATCAAATAGTGTTCAACTCTGTATTATTAGCAAATACAATCATTGTCTCATGATCGATATCGTATCATGGTGAAATTGGCAAATTATCAAATACAACATTTCATACTAAGGTATGTTGGTTGTTGAGACTGTTTTGTACAAAAAGGAATAGTAAAGATATCTTACCTATTAAGCCATATGACAAGAACTTGTTGACCGAGGTAAGGGCAAGGCCTGTGATTGGTCCAGTGGTATCCTCGGAGCGGACGACCTCAAGAAAAGGTCTCAGGAATACATTGGGTTCAACGGCGGATAGTTCTGTAAATAAGGAAACAGACAGATTTGTAAATTGTGGTTTGTTATTTCAAAAATCACTTTTTAAGTCAAATAAAGCCTGTGTACAGACGCTCCCCTACTTACGAACGCAATTGGTTCCGAGCGATTGTTCATAAGTTGAATTTGTTTGTAAGTTGATTCAGTGCTATATTTTGTATTATAATTTATGTTCAAGGCCGATATAAGTATATTGAAGGTTTATATAAGTGCATTTGTATGTTTAAGGCTTGTATAAGTAACACGCATTGGTTTGTACTGAAAATTTTTTTTTTTAATAAAATGGAGAGAATATGTACAGTATTGTAGAGAGAGAGAGAGAGAGAGATTTATGTATTAGAAACTGGCCAAAAGAAGCGACCTAATGACGATTGCACAGTTTTCTTCTTTTTTTCATCATAAATGATGCGGTAGCACTGTATGGCATCATTCAATTGATTTGCAAACTTTGTGCAACGTTCAATATTTGGGTCCTGCTGCTCGATCTTTCTGTTTATAAATGGTACGGACGGTCGAACGATTCAATGCCCGTGAAACGCTCACCACTCTCACGCGCATCAAGCTTCGTTATTATTGCCACTCGTTTCAAATGAAATGGCTTGCCTCTTCCTTGCAACTCCCTCAATAGAAGCCTTTAGCTTTTTACCAACCATATTCAATATTGGATACATGAGATATTTAATGATACAAATGAAAAAGGTTCTTTGCACACTGGAGATACATTCACGCACTTCCGCATTGCAACGAAGAAGAAGGTAGATGCTGGGTGAGCTGAGCTCTCACAGCGCCAGGCGTCGGTATTAGCGGCGGAAAGAAGTACTACTCCGAAAAAGGCGCGAAATACAAAATTGGACTTGCGAACATTTTTGGACTTAAACCCAATTTGCAGACATGTTCGTATGTACCGTTGTTCGTAAGTCGAATGTTCGTAAGTAGGGGAGCGTCTGTACTTACTTATGCCTCCCTCTTACGCCCTACTTTAAAAGAATTTTAAAGTCTTGGATGTCTTTAAGGACAAGTGATGTCAAGAAAGATGTGTGTCTGTGTGCGTGTGCATACATACGTATATATATATATACGTATATATATATATACATATATATATATGTATACATATATATATATATATATATATATATATATGTATATATATACATATATATATATGTATATATATACATATATATATATATATATATATATATACATATATATACACATACATATATATACATATATATACACATATATATATACACATATACATATATATATATATATATATATGCAAGGCCTTCTGTGCTGGCCTAAAAAATATCTGAATCACAGACTGATGTATGTTGTGTTCATGAATACTTATTAAATAATTCCAAACTGTCTGTCAGCTTTCTTTCATCTCTTTTCCCCTGGTTGCGCTGCTTCCAGATGTGTTTTCATATTGAAGCATCTAACCAATCACATTTCAGCTATTTGTTGCCAGGGTCAGAAATCTGCCTTGAGGCCTTCACAATCAGTTCTGCAGGCTCTGCTGCATAAAACAAGCGTCGGTAAAACTGTTGCTTTAACCAATCAGATTTCGAGTTGGCAACACCACAATGCCTTCTCGCATGCGTAGGATACGTCATTGCCTTCTCGCAGGCGTAGGGATACGTCATTGCCTTCTCGCAGGCGTAGGGATACGTCATTGCCTTCTCGCAGGCGTAGGGATACGTCATTGCCTTCTCGCAGGCCTAGGGATACGTCATTGCCTTCTCGCAGGCGTAGGGATACGTCATTGCCTTCTCGCAGGCCTAGGGATACGTCATTGCCTTCTCGCAGGTGTAGGGATACGTCATTGCCTTCTCGCAGGCATAGGGATACGTCATTTCCTTCTCGCAGGCGTAGGGATATGTCATCGCTTTCACCAACTATGATTGGCTAGTGATAGAGTGGACTAGCCAGAGCTACCAAACTGTATCTGGAACGAGCTGCACAAGCAAATATATTGTTGTGATGATTTAATAACGGTTTTGTCAACCCGCAATGGCTGAAGGAGGAGAAGAAATGGATTTGTTTGCAGATTTTCTGTCAAAGCCATTTTCAAGAAAAAAAGCTGTACATCATTAAGAAAGGTCGGACAACTCCAAAGCAAGCAAGCCTGTCAGAACCGGGAACGAACATTTTCAGCACTAAATCGAATAAAAACGTATGCCAGAAATACGACAGTACAGGCTCGACTTTCAGCATTAGCTTTGATGGCGATAGAAAAGAAGGAGGAAAGAAAGAAGGATGGATAGTGTACAGGTAAAAAGGATTTTTGGTGATTAAAATATGGCCATATTCCTAAATAATATTTCAATTGTATGATATATATATATGGCTATAAAACCTCTACTGCAGCTACAGCTGCGACACATAAAAAATAATCAATAAATTAATGCACAAAAATGGGGTAAAATCCTCTTCCTAGCAGCATTTCGTGATTTAATAAAAATACTGGAGCTTTTCAGACATTAAAACCAGGCCAGGGGGGTGATTTTCCCGGGAAAAGACAGCGATGACCGTCAATGGCGTACGGGCAATTCATATTTTTTAAATGTTAATCCTTGAGAGCCATGCTCCGAATTTAAAAGTCAACATACATGAAAATGTGTGCCTTTTTTAGTCACTTCACCACTTTTAAAGTACAAAAAGTCTGAATTATTTTGACAAAATTGTTACGTTGTTGCTAATCAATGAGTATCAATGAGAAAATCCATGCAAGAGTGTAATGAAAAAAAAGATTATAAGGCGCTGGGGTAGTGTCAATGCCATAATACCAACGTAACGCTCCTATTCCTGCGCTTTCTCACCAGCAGTTTCCATAGTTTACCTCACAGGTTAGTGGAGAGCCATATGCACCCATCAAAAGAGCCATATGTGGCTCCCGTGCCATAGGTTCCCTACCCCTGATCTAGTGGATGCATAACGTAACCCCAGCCTCTACTGTAGACCCGTATAATGCGGTGCGGTACGCCTTATAATGCAGTGCACCTTATATATGGAAAAAACATAAAATTGTGTAATTCATTGAGGGTGCGCCTTATAATGCGGTGCGCCTTATAGCCGTGAAAATATATATATATATATATATATATATATATATATATATATATATATATATATATATATATATATATATATATATATATATATATATATATACATATATATATATATATACATACATAAGTAAGAATGGAATTCTATTTAAAAATAAATATATAAGTTGCACCTATGTGGAAAAGGGGATGTAGGTGTCCCATGTTGTTTAAATGCGGGGGGCCTATCAGGTTGGAAGATGGGTGCACAAATCATTCTGTCAATACATCCTGATAAATACTTCTTCATGGATGATCACCCAATAAGTGCTATATCTCTTTTTCCAAAAGACGAGATTGGAAAAATAAATTGTGCTGTATTGACCTGGATGGCCATCAGTGCACACAGTGTGCTTGCTAAAGCCATGTTTCAACAGCTACCAGCCATCTTAAACGAAGCTTAAATATAGACTCAGTATTTCACTCCAGTCTTTGGTGATGGGGAAACAACCACCCAAAAGCCAGATGACTTCTACTTGGTATGGACAAAAATAAGTAAATAAACAGTATTGTGCTGCACATTCCTATAATAAAACTGCTCATTTATGACTATGTGCAAGTCGAACAGAAGATGAAATTGTTTTTAAAAGTTGTAAAATCTGGGTTGTGTACTGGTTCTGATTAACCACCCAATCCTTTTAGCTTTCACCATACTAGAGCCCAATCTTTCTGCTCTGAGTATCCAGCCATGTGTGGATTACCACTCTGAATGACCCCAGCAAAAAGAAAGTGGGCGGGAGTGAACCTCTAACCCCAGGAGAGCAACTCGGGATGAAGCTGGCTTACCACAGAAACAGAAGCTCTCTTTAACACATGCACATCTATTGGCACTGGAGCAGAAAAGGCTTAGAATAAAAGAGTGAAAATACAGGAGATGAAACTGAGCTACAAGCACACAATGTTGTTCAGACAATGATGAAAAAAAATGACCATCAGAAATGAAATACAAACAATAGCTCCAACGCACAAAAAATTCTGACTATGAAACACAATAGTTACCATCTGGAGCATCAAGAGAGTATTGTAAGGCTATCTAAACAGAGTCAAACGTTATACAAACTGGGCAGTTTTATGGAGGAGTACAGTATTGAAAAGTGGTGCATGTACATCAAAAGCAGAGTACGATTATGTTGCAACAACCTTAGATGTAAAAATTACTGTATTTTCTCATGTATAAGCCGTATTTGTAACTAAAACAATGATGACTGAATCAAGGGTACGGCTTATATGTGCACAAGACTTATAATGTTGCTATACGCTTTCACCGGTAGATATCGGCACATTTGTACTCCCTATTAAAACTATGAATATGGAGGTGAAAATTGTGAATCAGGGGGCGGCTTTTACGTGAGAAATTGTAAAATTCAACGGATATAAGGCAATTTTAAAGGTGCGGCTTATATCGAGAAAAAGAGGTAATACAGTGGTACCTCGTCATACAACAGCTCGTCACACAATATTCTCGTCTTACGACGGAAATTTCGATCGAATAATTCGCCCGTCATGCTATCAAAATTTCGTGATGCGACCAAGCCTTTTTTTCATATCTTTCGTGTATAACAATATCTACGATCACTGAACGATTAATTCAGACGAGTTTCTCCTAAGCATCGACCAGGAAACGCACAACGCGCATGCGCGGGCAAAAAGAGGGCTTTCTGGGTAATGAAGTATACTCGTGCACACAACGCCGATAGGCAATGGCACTCTTTCTCAGAATGAAACTTCATTACCCACAATCAATACGTGGGTAAGCTGAGCTGTTGCATTTCCTGTTATTTTTATTATCTAATACGAGGAGTATTATATTACTTCTCGTTCGCTGCTCCTAAGAACATCAGCGGCACTGGCTCGCAATTCCCTCTTTGTAATATTTCTGGTCGCAACTCTCTCTCATAGGCGCCGTTCAAAGCGGTTGCAACCAGAGCCATTACGACGAGGGAGTTGCGAGCCGGTCTTTATGAGCAGCGGAGCGATCGCTAAAATGTACTACAAGACTATTTCTCGTTGGCAAGTGGTCGTGGGTTATCCTATTGTGAGGACATTTGTGTGAATCATTTTCGGAATATTTTGAAGGGAATACGTAGTACAACAGCAAACAGCCCATCGATAGCGAACGTGAGGGTGGAGGCGTGGCAAACCGCCAACCCGGAAAACGAAGGTAACAAAAGATTACAACAAAATTAGAATTCAGTTTTGTGTAAAGTTACATTAAACGTATATTTGAGTGTCTGTACATATTAATCCAAGTTAATTTAAATTTGTTTGTTCCGTTTACGAGTGCGTTGTCGTGGAAATAAAAAAGGAACCCCACCCCCCCACGCCCCCAAACGTCTCTGTTTACCGTCGGCGAAATCTGCCCAATTTTAGTTAGATTAAACACATTTTATTACTATTAAACCACTAGTTATGTGTTACTTTGTTAATAGATGGCGAATTAGAAGAAATAAAACATTTTTTCCAATCAAATATCCTGTTATTGGTGTTTTTTCAGTGGGTTGGGACGAATTAATTTGTTTCCCATTCATTTCAATGGGAAACGTCCGCTCGAGTTACGAGAATCTCGTCATACGATCTCAGTCCCGGAACGGATTAAGATCGTATGTCGAGGTACCACTGTAATGCCTTCATCTCAAAAGTTACATTTAGGGTGTGTTTAGATTTCGCTGTCTATGGATATTGGATTCTGAGTCAACACTGTTTTAACGGGTGGCCCGGTGAGTGGTTTGTGCATCGGCCTCACAGTTCTGGGGTCGAGGATTCAATCCCGGGTGGGTCTTCACTGTGTGGAATTTGCAGGTCCCCCCTGGTACTCCCGTTTTCTCCCACATGCCAAAAACATGCAGGGTAGGCTGGTTGAACACTGTAAATTACTACTAGGTATGAGTCTGCGCATGAATGATTGTCCGTCTCCTTCTGCCCTGCGATCTGCTGGCCACCGATACAGGGTGTTGTCCCCCGCCTCTGGCCCGAAGTCAGCACTCCATTTCGACATATTCATCAAAATCAGTGATGCTCAAACTTTTTTGCTCAAAGATCTACTTTTCAAGGAGCCAACTTTACGCGATCTACCCGAGTCTTTGTGCCAGGTGATTGGCTTGCCACCAATTTGGGGTGTCTCTCGCCTGGTTCCCATAGATGGCTGGGATAGGTTCCAGCACGCCCAATGACCCGTGAGAGGATAAACGGTACGGAAAACGAATGAATGATATTTGAACACTATTATCTTTTTAAAATGAGACACTATATAAAAGTGTTTCATGCATGGAATCTTGATTTTAGCTTGGTACAATTAATTGCATTAATTGTTTGTTGCTAGTGCTAGTTTTTTCCCCTCGAATCTTTCTCAAGGTGCGTATGGTGGAAAACAACATTTTTAACAATAACAATTTGCAATCTGAGATGAATGAATTTGTATCCAGCGCAAAGCTCTATGTCTTACAAGCAGTGACTTGAAAGTGTATTTTTTCCAACTAATTTCAGTGGTCTGGTAGAATCATGAAGAATCAAAGAGAACACAAAATGTGTATTGCAAATGAAAATAGTATTTCAAAAGAGCAAAATTTGTATATATAGTAAATATATGCAATTTAAAACAAGAAAAATTAAACAAATAAGAGGGTGGCTGGTGGAGCGAGTGGTTAGCGCGTCGGCCTCACAGCTCTGCAGTCCTGGGTTCAAATCCAGCCAGTACTCCGGTTTCCTCCCACATTCCAAATACATGCATGGTAGGCTGATTGGACACTCTAAATTACCCCTAGGTATGTGCATGGTTGTCCGTCTCCTTGTGCCCTACGATTGGCTGGCCGGGTGTCCCTTGCCTCTGGCCCGGAGTCAGCTGGGATAGGCTCCAGCACCCCCCACAACCCTAATGAGGATAAAGCGGTTCAGAAAATGAGATTTGTTTACCTTTTTTATTCCCATGCCGAGCGCAACGCTATTTTATTTTCTATTTTTTTGCAAATCAAAACACGTTCTCTTGCAGATTGCATTGCTCTCTTTTTGGACTCGGCACACGAAACATGACTGCCAAAAGACACGTCCGAGATGGCTATAATCCCCCTTCCTAACAGCAGATGGCCCTTTTTCAATATTCAAAATGCCAAGAGGATGAGATCACATCAAAAACACAAGTTACAATCCAGGTTTATACATCTGCTCCAGAGCCATGTCAAGAGTTGCAAGACTCCCATTAGCGCCTATTACACCAGAGGTCGGGAACCTATAGCTTACAAGCCAGATATGTCTCTTTTGATAGGTGAATAAGGCTCTACACTGACCAGTAAACTAAAATGTGTAACTCACTGGTGAGATAGCTGTGGTCCCGAAGTCTCGCATTGGCACATCATCGTGTTTGTGACAGTAACTCAAGCTCCTCTACATCGATCAATGGGAGCCTTGCATCAGCATATCCCTGTGTTTGCGACATTACCTCGAGTGACACTGCATTGATCAATGGGAGCCTCACGCTGGTGTTAATCCGGTTTGAAGTGCAGTTGAATAAAATGTGGAAGTAAGATGCGGAAGCCGTAGCGATGGTGTGAATTTTGAGGTATTTAAATTGGAAATTTGGTCATTTGCTTCTAAAAAAAAATTCAAGGGGCATTTTTTTTTTTTTCCGAAGTTTAGGGAGGTTGTCCAGAGTCCGGGAGTTTGCCTTTCTTGTCCGGGTAAACCGGAAATTCCAGAGAAGTTGGCAGCTCTGGACTATGTTTGCAACTTTACCTTGAGCCCCGCCTCATTGACCAATGGGAGCCTCACATTGGCACATCACAGTGGCCCCACTACATCGACCAATGGGAGCATTGCTTGACACATCTGTGTTTGTGACATACAAATAGTGGCTTCGCGTTGGCACATCACAGTTATACTGGCACCGAAACCAACTCTAGCACTGCTTTTCATAAGACTGCACTGCGAATGAATACTCTCATTGATTAGCAAAAGCGTAACAATTTTCGAAAAGGCATTTTGATACTTATTTTACTTTAAGTATAATGGCAAAAAAATGCACGCATTTATTTTTACATTTAAGGAATTACATTTGTTATATATGTAAATATATTTACATATACATATACAGTTGTGGTCAAAGGTTTATATACACTTGTGAAGACTTAGAGAGTTGTGTAAGTGAAATGAGCTTCATAGCATGGCCTCTTAACTTCTTGTGAGTGGTTATGAGTGACTACAGCTGGTGACTTCTCTGAGGCCATTTAAATAGGGCTCATTGGATGCAAACGCCCACAAACGCTACAATGGGAAAGTCAAAGGAGCTCAGCATGGATCTGAAAAAGTGAATCCTTGACTTGAACAAGTCAGGAAAGTCACTTGGAGCCATTTCAAAGCAGCTGCAGGTCCCAAGAGCAACAGTGGGAGACAACAGTTGGAACCTTCACGAGGTGTCTCCCGAGAGGCCGCCCCGCTGCGGCCTGCGAATCCAACACAACCACCCAGAGCTGCCACCCAGGAACATGGCGCCCTATGTTTTTCATCCAGCCGGAGATGTCCGCCCTGCCCCACACCTCCGGTTACTCCTCCTAAGGGCAGGCGACGTCGAGGAGAACCCGGGACCTACCTGCCCGGGATGCTCTAAGACGATCCGTCGTGACTTCACCCCACTGGTCTGCAACGCTTGCCGACGAAATTTCCACAGGACCTGTAGCGGCCTGAACCGAACCCAGATAAAGAGTCATCAAGGCTTTCTCTGCGGATCCTGTTCCGGAAATGCCGTCGTGCCGTCACTTCCGCGCACAGCCTACGTGGGACCGAAAGAAAAATGCTGTGTCTGCAAAATCTCCTTCTCCCCTACCATCTCCCCCATCCCCTGCTCGAACTGCCCCAACAAATCCCACCGCTCTTGCTCTGGACTACCTCGCTCCCAAACTAATGCAAACTGGCTATGCCCGACCTGCTCACCACCCCCGACACAACAATCCTCCACACACCAAACAGCCATAACAACACACCAACCTATAAACGCAAACTGCCCCACCTGTAATAACAAATTAATCGTTTCACGCTCTCCCCTGACATGTAGATCCTGCAAACGTGGATTCCACCTCAAATGTGCCCCTGAAACCAGACACGCTTTAACCATACTTCGCAGGAACAATAACTGGTGCTGCCAGAGCTGTCTGAACCTGAAACCCTCCCACCCTCAACAACCCACAGATAGGATTGCCGATCTACCGGAGGCACGGAAAGCCGGTCTCACCATCCTTCAATGGAACTGTGACTACCTGGCGACCAAGACTACCGAACTGAAAGAGGTGACGGCACGTCTAAAAATTGACATCCTCCTCCTCCAGGAAACAAAACTGGGACTCGAAGACCCGACGCCTCAGCTCGACGGTTATAACGTGATTCGCCAAGACCGTGAGGGCTCAGGCACAAAACAGCGACGAGGCGGGGGTCTCCTTGTCTACCTGAGATGCGGCATCCCCTACTCCATCCTCCCAGCGTCCCCATCAGGCCCCCTCGAACTCCAGCATATCCACATTCCCATCGCCCGCAGGCGGCACCTCTCACTGGTCAATGCCTACATCCCCCCGGCGACATCGGATTATTGTCCTGCCCCCCAATATTTCTCCTGGTTAAACTCGCTCCCCACGGAGCATGGCCTGATCTGCGGGGATTTCAACGCGCACCACCCGACCTGGGATATACTTGCCAAGACAGATCCCAGGGGTAACGCAATCCATCAATGGGTCGATGACCATGACCTAACTCTCCTTAATGACGGCGTGTGGACACGGGCTGCCAGATACCAACAAGGCGTAGGCATGAGTGCCCCCGACCTAACGATCACTGACCCCACCACGGCCGAACATCTGCAATGGGAACCCATCGACGAGATGACCTCCGACCACAGACCGATTCTGATTAGGTGGAACCGTGCTCTCCGTGTCGAATGCCAACAAAGAAGAGTACGACCCAACTTCTCGAAAGCTGACTGGAAGAGGTACCGTACCATCCTCATGGATCGCCTACCCGTAATCTCCGCAGCAGCCACAGCCCCGGAAAAACTCTCCCTCTTAGTGCAACACATGAAAGAGGCAGCAGCACTTACAATACCGGTCAAAGTTATCCGCCAGAAGGAGCTCCCATGGCTGACACAGGACCTGAAGGACCTCATCCGTGAAAGGAATCGACTACGTCGAGACCTCCAACAAAATAGGAAAGAATGGATAGCACTCTGTCAACAGATCAAACAAAAAACCACTGAAGCGAAAAGGAACGCATGGCGCTTACACCTCACCAAGATCGCCGAGACAAGATCTACGGGACAAGCCTGGTCCTTAGTAAAATCCCTCTCAGGCACCAAAACACAACAATCTGGCGAGTCCCTGGTCTACAAGAACAAGGAGTACGTGAGTGACGGAGCCAAAGCAACAGCATTTATCAGGGAATATGCCTCGGTCAGCGGACGCAAGAGTGACAAGCGGAGCAGACGAGCAGTGCGTTCTATACGTACAGCTACCCGCAGACTGCTCGGCTCACCGCGACAAGTCCTCGAGCTCCCGTTCACCGATGCTGAACTGCAGACAGCGCTGTCCCAACTTAAAGCGGGTAAGGCAGCTGGACCCGACGACATAGCCCCGGACCTTCTAAAAAATCTTCCGGCAAACATCCTTCCCGAACTACTCCATATCATCAACACCAGCTGGCTAGAGGGCTGGTGTCCACAAGCTTGGCGAGTGGCCACCATCATCCCTTTCCTCAAAAAAGGGAAGTCACCAAAGGACGTTGGGAACTACAGACCCATCGCCCTCACCTCTACGCTTAGCAAAACAATGGAAAGGCTCATCGTGAACCGTCTCGCCTGGTGGTTGGAAGATAAACAGCTTCTCAGCCACTGGCAAGCCGGTTTTCGAAAGGGAAGAAGCACGACGGACCAGGCCTTGCGACTGTCGCAGTTCATCTCTGATGGCTTCCAGTCGACTCAACGGCAACGCACGCTTGCAACATTCTTTGACTTCAGCAAGGCATTCGACCAGGTATGGAGAACAGGTCTCTTACAAAAAATGGCAGACCTGGGGGTCCCCTACCGCTTCATCAGATGGATCGCCAGCTGGCTCACAAATCGCACAGCCAGGGTCAGGATCAACAATACCATCGGCAGGACCAGAACCTTCAAAGAAGGGCTCCCCCAAGGCTCGGTCCTGTCACCCCTCTTATTCATCATCTACATTAATGACCTCCTCGACAAGTTCAACGACTCCACCCTGGTCAGCGCCTATGCAGACGATCTGGCTCTTGCTTGTCGGGGTAGGAACAAAGAGGAGGTGGAAAGCAGACTTCAAGCGGAGGTGGAAAAAGTCTGGAGGTGGAGTTCCGAGGCACACCTAAACCTTAACACCACCAAGTGTGAGGCGTCATTTTTTAGCCTGGACTCAGCTGAGGCCAAATGGCAACCAAAGATCTTAATAAATGGCGCCACCCTCAAGCATAACCCCACCCCCACTTTTCTTGGCGTATCTTTTGACCGACAACTCACGTTTGCAGAGCAAGCGAAAAAGGTCCGCCAAACCATGTCCAAAAGAACGAACCTCCTCCGCAAACTCAGTGGCACATCCTGGGGTTGGCAACCAAACGACCTTAGAACGGTGTATATTGCCACCCAGAGAAGTCTTGCGGAGTACGCAGCACCGGCATGGGCCCCCTGGCTGGCCCAAACTCACCTCAAATCCCTTGAAACCGCCCAACTGGAAGCAGCCCGCGCCATAACCCACCACCTCAGGTCTACCCCCACCGAAGCAGTCCTACATGAGGCACATCTCACACCCCTCTCATCCCGCCTCAAGTTACAAGCACTTCTTAAGGCGGATGCCTGGAACCAGCTGCCTCCTTCTGATCCCCGACACCGCCTCCTCCATGAAAACGTTAAAATGCGTTTGCAAAAGAAGCCAGACTGGCGATCATCGACCCTTCCCCGTCTTACCGCTCTCGAACTCCATACCCCTTGCACATACTCTTCCCATCCCTGCCCACCCTGGCTATTACCCCCCCCCCCCCCCCATCCAAACCGCCTTTACCGCAGTCTCTAAACACATGCCGACCATCACCCAAAGAGATAAGGCAGAAGAGCTCATCAGAAGCATGGGCAAACCGGACCTACAGATCTTCACAGATGGATCCACCAAAGAAGGCACTGCGGACGGTGGTGCAGGTTTTGTCGTCATTAAGGAGAGTGCAATCATCCACCAATGGCATGGTGCCACTGGCAGCCGCAGCAGCTCCTACCACTCTGAAAAAGTGGCACTGACCGAGGCACTCTCCTGGCTGAGGGAAACAGCAGACTGGCAGACATCAATTATCCTCAGTGACTGCAAATCGCTGGTCCAAGCCATGGGAAACCCCCATACACAAGACCCCGCCATTCGGAGACTTCAGGGTGACATCGCCCTTTTCCCTCCGCCTAAGCGACTGCAGCTACTGTGGATCCCGGGCCACTGCAACATATGCGGAAACGACCTGGCTGATGCCCTAGCTAAACTTGGCTCGTTAGATGACCAAACCAATACCCCCCCGGACGCAGCCACAAGACGTGCCATCATCCAACGTGAAGATCGCTCCCCCCCCCCTCTCCCACCCCCGCCTTCTGCAGACCTACACTACAAAAGTCACAGAGGAAGAACTTGCCCTATCGAAAGGAGACCGCACAGACCTGATTCGTTTCCGCAGTGGACACCACCCCCTGCTCCGCCGTTGGCTCCACCTTGTGGGGAAATCCGACTCGGATCGCTGCCGCCTGTGCGACGAGGAAACAGAGTCGTCTGAACACTTATGGCTCCGCTGTCCGGCCTTAATGACCGAACGCTACCATCGCGGCTTGGGCAACTCCCTGGATGAACTTATCCGTGTTCCAGTGGCAGCCCTAGCGCTGCTGAGGGTAATCCTCAGGCGCCTGAGGTGAAAAAGAAGAAGAAGAAGAGCAACAGTGCAAACAATTGTTTGTAAGTATAAAGTGCATGGCACTGTTTTGTCATTGCCACGATCAGGAAGAAAATGCAAGCTATCACCTGTGACGGAGAGAAAATTGGTCAGGAGGGTGAAGATTCAACAGAGAATCACCAAAAAGCAGATCTGCCAAAAATTACAAGCTGCTGGAACACAGGTGTCAGTGTCCACAGTCAAGTGTGTTTTGCATCTCCATGGACTGAGAGGCTGCCGTGCAAGAAGGAAGCCCTTGCTCCAAAAGCGGCACCTTAAGGCTCGACTGAAGTTTGCTGCTGATCACATGGACAAAGTAAGACCTTCTGGAGGAAAGTTCTGTGGTCAGACGAAACATAAATCGAGCTGTTTGACCACAATGCCCAGCAATATGTTTGGAGGAGAAAAGGTGAGGCCTTTAATCCCAAGTACACCATGCCTACCGTCAAGCACGGTGGTGGTAGTATTAGCTGTGGGGCCGTTTTGCTGCCAATAGAACTGGTGCTTTACAGAGAGTAAATGGGATAATGAAGAAGGAGGACTACCTTCAAATTCTTCAAGATAACCTAAAGTCATCAGCCCGAAGATTGGGTCTTGGGCGCAGTTCGGTGTTCCAACATGACAATGACCCCAAACACACATCAAAAGTGGTAATGGAATGGCTAAATCAGGCTAGAATTAAGGTTTTCAAATGGCCTTCCCAAAGTCCTGACTAAAACCGCATTGAGAACTTGTGGACAATGCTGAAGAAACAAGTCCATGTCAGAAAGCCATCAAATTTAACTGAACAGCACCAATTCTGTCAAGAGGAGAGGTCAAAGGTTCAACCAGAAGCTTGCGGATGGCTACCAAAAGCACCTAATTGAAGTGAAAATGGCAAAGGGACATGTTACCAAATAGTAGTGCTGCTGTATGTATATTTTTGACCCAGCATATTTGATCACTTTTTTCTGTTCACCCATAATAAAGTCATAAAAGAACCAAACTTCATGAATGTTTTTTGTGACAAAGAAGTATCTGTTCCAATCACTATCAGAGAAAATTCAGAGTTATAGAAATAACTGGAAACTCAAGAGAGCCATGACATTATGTTCTTCAAAAGTGTATGTAAACTTTTGGCCACAACTGTATATATATACACATATATATAGAGAGAGAGAGATATGTATACAGACGCTCCCCTACTTACGAACGAGTTACGTTCAGAGCGATTTTTCATAAGTTGAATTTGTTCGCAAGTTGATTCAGTGCTTTAATTTCTATTATAATTTATGTTTGAAGTATATTGAAGGTTTATATAAGTGCATTTGTATGTTTAAGGCTTGTATAAGTAACCAGCATTGGTTTGTACTTTAAAAAACATTTAATAAAATGGAGAGAATACATACAGTACTGTATACATACATTAGAGAGAGAGGGAGATTTACTAGAAACTGGCCGAAAGAAGCTATCTAATAACGATTGCACAGTTTTCTTCTTTTTTTCATCATAAATGATGCGGTAGCACTATATGGCATCATTCAATTGATTTGCAAACTTTGTGCAACGTTCAATATTTGGGTCCTGCAACTTTATGTTTATAAATGGTACTGAGGGTCGAACGATTCAAGTTGTATTCCCGTGCAACGCTCACCACTTTCTCACGCGCATCAAGCTTCTTTATTATTGCCACTCGTTTCAAATGAAATGGCTTGCCTCTTCCTTGCACCTCCCTCACTAGAAGCCTTTCGCTTTTCACCAACCATATTGAATAATGGATGCACGAGATATTTAATGATAAAAATGAAAAAGGTTCTTTGCGCACTGGAGATACCTTCACGCACTTCCGCACTGCAACGAACTGGGCAGAGGAAGGTGGATGCTGGGTGAGCTGAGCTCTCACAGCGCCAGGCGTCGGTATTAGCTGCGGAAAGAAGCACTACTCGGAAAAAGGCGCGCAATACAAAATCGAACTTACGAACATTTTTCGACATAAACGCAATTTGCAGACATGTTCATATGTACCGTTGTTCGTTACTTGAATGTTCGTAAGTAGGGGAGCATCTGGACACACACACACACATGGGACCCTAACGAGGATAAAGCGGTTCAGAAAATGAGATGAGATGATAGATCGTAAAAGTAAAAATTGGGAGCATATGAGAAAAGCAAAACAGCGTGTGTTTTACAAGAAAATAAAACAGGTAGCACAAGCAAGAAAGTTTGACATGGCGAGGAAATGTCTGGGCAACGAGATTGTAAAAGGAGAATTCTAAGTGTGGAGTTTTACTTTTCAGATAAATCTGTTTGCTTGAGTTTCATTGTTTTGCTTAAAATATTTTTGGGGGTTCCAGAGTTGTGTCTGATCCCAAAAGTTGTGTTTGAATCATTTTGACTCAAATCCGATTCCAAACAATTGCTTTTGTCGACGTGTCATAAATTTCCTAAAAAGCATGAGACATAGGTCGCCAAGCGTCTTTTCATTTGCATCGGGAATATGTATCTTGGGGGGTATCATGACAACAAGGAACAAAGAATAAAAGTTGCATTAAGCACACTGGAAAAACTTACAAAATAACATGTTAGAATTCCATGACAAACGTGGGTCAAAAGCACACAAAAAGCATCATTAAGATGCAGATCTCTCCTAGCCACTGGGTGTTCAGCTGGGTCTTGGGGAAAAGCCCAAGGAAGAGCAACTCAATCACGGCAATTTCAAAATAAAATGTTTGATGCTGCAAGTGTATTTATGTTTCGGGGGATGTTTGAATTTTTCAGACTTTGCATTTCCTAACTTTTTTAAATTTTCTTTTGTGTCACGAGACCGCATTGTCCCATTCAGGCATTTCATAACATGAATGTTTTCTATGTAGAGATGTTCTTAAGAAGAATTACAATTGTACTGAAAACTCGACCAACTACATGAAACTGAATTCTTAAAAACTGTTTTTTTCTGACCATGGTTTGCTTAACAATGCTCTAAACAATGTCTACGTAACTTTACTGTGTTAAAAGTGAAGAGAAAAAACTTGTTAAAAAGTTTTACTAATTTATCAAATTGTATGGTGAGACTTCCAGTCCCGAAACGTCATGTGTTAGTCAGTGAGCCCTTTGAAAAGATGAAGACAAATTCTTTCCCATGATTTCTGCAGTGTAATGTGTCTCCCGAACACCAAGCATGCACTCCGCACGCAAGGCTGCGCCAATCTAATCTGACTGCCATCATGGCCATGGAATGCTGAAGTCCACATTTTTCCCATTCAGCAAGGAAAAGAGGCCTTTCAAAGCCAATCAGCTAGAAATGTTGCTTTGTTTTTATTTTTGACTGAACTTCCTGGAACCTATTATGGAGCTGTCAGGGATGTATATTTAGCTATGGCAACACATGGCCTCCTCATCCCCTTGCGCCACTGCTCATGTCACCTCTGATAAACAGAAAAACAATTGGCTATTGCTTTTGTCACCTTTAAAGAAAATTGTACTGATCATGTGGGTCATGGAAGATACAACGAAAACAAATTCTTTGGAAGTAAAAATCGAAACGTGTGGGACAATATGAAATACAGGCTAAGAGTAGTACATTTTTGTCAATGTTACTGTTACAATACAATGTTAGTTTTTAGCCGATTCCAGTTGTGCAAATTCTAAGACTCCCGACGCCACAAAATATTTTTACGCATAAACAAACAATTTGAGCTCTAATTCAAGTGTGCCTGTCTTTTTCGTCAACTAAGTGAAAGGAATAAAACGATTACTGGATTTTCACACCTATAGGGAGCACTTGAAATACTACAATTTCCTCTAAAATGGATGGGGCACCCAATCAGTCGGTGCGCCTTGTTTATGCACTAAATTCTAAATTTTGTATGACCCTCACAGCTTGACTGACTGGTTTCATTTCTTGCCGATACGCTACTTATTGCGATCAACCCAACGGACATTCACCCTAAAAATAGCTTCCCCACGTATTCTAAACATTACGGTAAATCCAATCAAAACATCCCAGACGAATGGGAAGACAGTTGACTTCCATGTGCTCTTAGCGCTTTTAACCCTCTATACAATGATGGGCAAGCAGCGACACACAAGTTACGAGATGATTTGGATTGGATTGTCAATGCCTGGGCCATAGTGCTGGCGAGCACTGTAGTTTGAGCTTTCGTCAAAGCTGGAATCACTATTATGAAATCACACAGTCACTATTATGAAATCACACAGTCACTATTATGAAATCACACAGCGACAATTCTGACCCCAACAATGAGATGGAACCCAGCATCGTTGGTGAACTCGCCCAATTGGCTGAACTCTATGTCGGATACAGAAGATGAGGACTTTGACAGATTTGTAGATATTTGAATACTTTGACTTATAATTTTGCAAATACACATTACATCAATAGAGCAAAATCAAACTATTTTGCTCCTGTTGCCTTTTTTAAAACATACGGTACCATGCATGCTAACGTGTGTCATGCTATTTTTGACCATTCTTCTTGACAAAACATCTCCAGTTCAGTCAGGTTTGGTGATTTGCGAGCATGGACAGCACACTTTAATTTGAGCACTGTTTAGGGTCGCTGTCTTGTTTAAATATCCAGCCTCAGCGCAACTTTGTCACTGATTCTTGAACATTATTCATAAGCATCTGCTGAAACTGACTGAAATCCATGTGACCTTTAACTTAAACAAGATTGCCAGTACCTGCACTGGCCGCACACCACCACAACATGATGGCACCACCACGAAGATTTACTGTTGGTAGCAAGTGTTTGTCTTGGAATGCTGTCTTCTTCCACCATGCATACCGCTGGCTTGTCCAATTGTGCTTTAGCATACCTCAAGCGACTGTGGTATGTGCGCAGAAAAGGTTCTGCCACATTACTCTCCCATACATGATCTCCTTGTGCAAACTGCGCTGAATTGAATGATGCACAGTGACACTGTCTACAGCAAGATCATATTGTCGGTCTTTTGAGCCGTTGTTCTTATGAGATTTCTCTTAGCCCGCCACTCTTGGCCTCAGCGAGAACTGTGCCTGTGGTCTACCATTTCCACACCATGTTTCTCACAGTTAAATCTGACAGCAGAAATCTGTGAGCTAGCCTTTTGTATCCTTCCCCATGATGTTGAACAATATTTGTTTTCAGGTCATTTGAAAGTACCGTTTTTACTCGCATATAAGCCGCCCTCGCATATAAGCCGCCCACGCGTATAAACAGCACCCTTAAAATTGCCTTAAAATTGTTGAATTTTACGATTTCTCGCATATAAGCCGTCCCTGATTCCTAATTTTCACCACCATATTCATCGTTTCAAATGTGTTACTTAAGAAAAATTATCAGATGTGGTATTTCTGAGATACTGTATGAATCAAAAATGTTATGGTGTTATGGACTTGTCACCTTGCAGTTTCGTGCACTTCGTCTTTTTATGCATATATAAGCCATACCCTCGATTCAGTTGTGATTTTTTGTCCAACAAATGGGCCTGACATGCAAGTAAATACGGTGCTTATTCACAGAAGTTTGAAGTTTCAAATTTGAAAGAAAACAGATGTGATAATTATCGCTAGACTGATTTTTTTTTTACTGTGATAACAATTTTTGCCATATTGCCCAGCTCTTGTTATATGTTTTACTCCTTTTACTTTTCTTCTTCTGGCTTGCCTCACTTCCGCCTTCACTTTTGGCTTTTTGAAAGGAACCTATCTAGGGTGTTTTGCTTTTGTCTCCCCTTTAAAATATCACAAAAATGACGCACACAAATGTCCTCACGATAGGATAACGCACGAACACTTGCCAACTTGTCCAGGTGCTCCTCTCATATTGGCGAGCCAGCTCCGTCACTCACGCGTACACCACTCTCATGTTTTTCATATATTTCGTGCTTAATATCGATTGTCATCATACGCCTTTTCTTCGCACTACCCTTTATTGCACCTGCTTGCATTGGACCCATTGTTTTTCCCTTAATTTTGCACCAACGCAAAAAAAACACGGAAAAAATGCAACGCTCTGCCCAGTGCTCGTAGATATCCGACGGCGAGAAAGACTATGCGCTGTTATCATAAGCATTGTATCCAGTCTCGGCCACCTGGCTGTCTCGTATGCTTGTTTCTAAAAATTGGTCTTGTATCTCAAGGCAAATATTTGCTCGAAATTTTACCCGTATCTCAAATTTCTCGTATGTTGGGGCATTCATATGGCAAGGTATTAATGTATATTGTTTTCATGATAGAGCTTAAACAAGTGTTTTGGGAAAATAAAAGACTGTTGGTTTTAAAGTTACCTGATGGTGGAGCAAACTGTCTCACACTGAATCCTTCTACACCACAAATGTAAAATCCAAAACTGTGAAACTTTGTATTATGCATTGACTAACGGGGAAAAAAAACACGGGAAAATGCAAGCTCCGTCCAGTGCTCGTAGATATCTGTTATACACGAATGAGATGCGGCAAAAAAGACAGTGCGCTACAATGATTAACAGCCTCTCATGTCTGGCTTTCTCGCATCTCGAAATTTTTCTCGTATCTAAAGATAATTATTTGCTTGAAATTTTCCTCGTATCTCGAAATGCTCGTATGTAGAGGTGCTCATATGTAGAGGTACCACTATACAGTATACAGTGAGTTCGTAGATGCATTTCCAATATGAGAGATAATCTATAAAGTAAAATCCACAAATCACTATTCATGATTTTTCAACAATTTGTCTGACCATTTGTGTGGTTGTTTCCCTGTTGCTGTTTCTGGTTCTTCTGCGGGTAAACAGCAACAATTTGTTTGCTTTTTCTGCATCATTCAAAGGAAATATTTAGGGCCAAGATTATTATTTGCCAAGATGGCGCCGTTCACGCGGGAGCCAGTGGCAGTAGCTCTATACACTTATGTTTTTCATGTTTTACAGCGCTTCTATCTTTTTTTAAATTACATTTAAATATTTCTTAATACATTCCTTTTTACTTTACTTTGTACTTTATACTTTAATGTTTTTACAACTTTCCTTGTTCCGTTAGCCTGGCTTCTTTTGGCTACTTCTTTTTTGAAACCATTCAGCCATGCCTACGCTGTCATACACATGGGACTAGCTGTTACAATACGCAGCAGAAGGAGCAACACCTCGGTGCCGCCGGAGTTTCGGTGCTGGACAAACGTGCTGGGAGAAGAGGCAACGCTTCTGACCAACCATTCCATCGTGGGATAAGATGGAAGCGCTGTCGGCGCTTACCAGCAACGGAGTCAAGGAGTTCTGCCCTGCTGCTGTTTTCTTCAGCTCCAGACTACTGAGGAACTGTGCGGATAAGCTTGTTAGTGACTCTGCATATTCTCTACCTCGGTCACAGTCTGCAGAAGTTCCCCATCTCGTGAAAGACTTTCTGTGTGTGGTTCCAGTTTTTGTCCAACTTTACAACGTCTTTTTGAGTCTATCCGTTTTTGCTACCGAAACCAAGATGGCGCCGTTCAAGTGGCAGCTGGTGGCGGTAGCTCCGTTCACTCTTGCTCGTTTTGTGGTTTTGCTGCTTTTCTGTCTTAATGATTTGATTTGGTGATTCTTAATGATCCCATTGACTTTGATTTGCTTTGTACTTTGTGCTTTTGCTTTGTTGTTTTGCAGCCTTTGCGACTGTACTGTCTAACTTCTAACTATGCCTTTTCTTGCTACTGTCACAATGAAATTTCCCGAATACGGGATGAATAGTTATCCAATCCGATACAGCTGCAAAAAATTGCTAAAAACTATAGTTTTTTTTTTGGGGGGGGGTGCTACTCGGCCGTTTGGTCGCCGGACTTTTGGTCGCCGGACGTTTGGTCGCCCGGAAGGTTATTGATAATTACCATTTAAAATTGTTGCTCAAATTCCCTAAATACAAACTGCGAATTATTATTTAGTCATACTTAATGCCCTATTAATTATTAGGCTAAAGAAAAGCTCCAAATTTCCCGTACTTTTGTGTTTTGTTGGAGAACTTGTTAAGACCCTGACTGACGTCCCTTCCTAAGGGGACAACTCATGTACATACAAACTCTTATACACTAGCACGTCCGCTCAGTGAAACTACTCAGGGCCATTGTTGGCTTTTATTGATGCGTAGACCGTGTTGTTTTACCTTGTTTTGTCGACGGACTTTTGGTCGCCGGACATTTGGTCGACGATTGTTTGGGTCCGGGCGACCAAACGTCTGGTCACGGCCCCTTTAGAGGGGCAGAACGAATTAATTTGTATTTAGTTAATTTATATGGGAAAGGCAGCATCAGGCAAGTTACGCGCGACTGTTGTTCAAGCTTTCGTCAAAGGCATCACTTAGACAGAATCTTGCGGCGACAAATCTGACTTAGACAGTGAGATAGACAGCGAACTTGCTCATTTGGACGAACACTGGATGTCAGCTCCAAAAAATGAGGGCTTAGGCGTATTTATTGATGTTTGAATGCTTTGACTTATATTTACACAAGTACACATTACATCAATAAAGCACAATCAAACTCATTTTATCTCCTTCTGCCTTTTGTAAAGCATTCGCTAGCATGTCTGCGAGTGTATGTTTTAGCATGTCATGTTTTAGCATGTCATGTTTTAGCATGTCATGTTTTAGCATGTCATGTTTTAGCATGTCATGTTTTAGCGTGCACGCAGACTATAATATGTTGTGCCCATTAAGCCAAAGGGCCTTGTGTATGAGTTAAATACCAAAATTGCACCCACAACTGAGACAGCGCATTTCAAGTCGGTACGTCCTGTAGGCATAAAAATAGGGTAATTTAAAAACAGGTTAAAAAAGTGAATGCAAACAACCGTTCAGCTGATGAGAATTTCCTCAGGTGTTCTATAATTATTTTACAGTAATAACTTGACATACAAGTGACCCAACATACGAGGAATTTGAGATACGAGTATAATTCCAAGCAAATAATTCCCTGGAGATACGGGACAAATTTTGATATATGAGCATACGAGACAGCCAGGTGCCCGAGACGCGAGAGGCTGCTTATGATTTCATTGCACTGTCTATCTTGCCGCATCTCCCTTGTGCAAAGATCTCTACGAGCACTGGGCGGAGTGTTGCATTTTTTTCAGTATTTCTTTTTTGCGTTAGTCAGTGCAGAATTAAAAGGAAAAACAATGGGTCCAAAGCAAGCTGGTGCAATGAAGGGTAGTGCGAAGAAAAAGTGTATGATGACAATAGATATCAAGCACGAATTAATTGAAAATCATGAGTAGTGTATGTGTGACTGAGCTGGCTCGCCAATACGTATGGAGAAGCAGAAGTTCGCCTCGAAAGCCGCGGTGGAATACATTAACCTCTTTGCCTTGGTTATTGCACAAGAAGGTGCAGTACACCTCCTATGTGCTTAGCATCACTAAGGCTTTGCGCAACTGTAGATTTTCTTTCGCAAGGTTTAGCAACATGCGTTTGTTTGACTAGATTTTTTTAAAATTCCTATTTCAGTTTTTGAGGGCAGAGAGGTAAAAAGAAGGTGGAAATACCAGACTCTGCATAAGCAATTGAAGCCGGCAAAGCTAGGCAGCCACTAAAATTACCTAGTGAAACCAATGCGCCCTTGTGGACAATGTGATAATTTATATAGCTAATTTTGAAATTAGAAAAAAAACTAAGATAGATTTTACGCATTTTTAAACAGTCATCATGCTTTCTCTGACCATAAAAACTGCATTACCTATTTCAGTCTGCCTTTGCGTGTAATATATAAAAATAAATAAAAATGTGTTTGTGTCTTTTAACTTGCCGTTCTTTACAGAGATTAGATAGGTTCACCTCAAATTCTACCTTCTGTTTTGATCGACACATCAAAATCCACAAAAGGACCTTCCAAAACCTGTCCTTATCCTAAACCTTTAAGCCCTACCCCGGTCCTGTAGACATCTCGCCATGCATGATTAATTGCTCTTTCTGTTGGGACACTCCTTCCACTCAGCACATTGTATGGAACCTCTGCTAAAGGACAACAGTTGCATCCTCTCTTCACCGTGGACCTAAGCCATGCCTGTCATTCCCCAGTTAGGGTGCCATCAACTGTAAATTTACTGCTGTTAACCAGAACTCATGGGCAACCTGTGAAGGAAGAGACCCTCTCATAAATATATCTCTTTTGACGGGGCATAGTCACTCAATAAACCAATTTGAACATGATAATAAATGGTAGATAATGTGTACTGTTGTCATCTTGTAAAGGTAGATATTTTCACAGCAATATCCACCTATACAAGGGGTTAGCAACTCAAAATGTTGGAAGGGCCATATTGGCCGGAAAAAAATATATATGTCAGGAACCGCAAACATTTAAATTCTTATAATGAAGCTAACATATGCTGTATGTATATATATTATATCAAAATGAGTAAGTTGGCCACAAATACATCTTGAGCATTCATGATAAAAAAAAATTCCCTGCAATGCATTCTGTAGAGAACGATGCACACATGACTGTTCAGTTGTACAATAAGGCCTCAAGTTTAACTTCTTTAAAATATTGAAGAATTATATTTCATTGTTTTGATGAAATTAAAGAAATCCGATTTTTGGTGTGATTCTTATTTTGAGGATTCGACAAAACAACAACAAAGTACGTGCATTACGTGTCACTTCACCATCCGTGAACAGTTTTCCACGTTTTATTATCTTCCAGTTTGCAACAAAATTTGCAGCAGTAGTGAAGTTTGGAGATGCAATCCACTTCTTAAATCAAATTTGATGGTCCTCTAATTTTTCTAGAATTAAGGCAATCGCACTCTCTCTTTCCTAAGTGGGTACTCGGCTGTAAATGCAGCATGCCTTACCTGGAAAAGCCACATGAATCTTTGTTCGAGGGATTACTGTATCTTGAATTTGAAAAAAAAAAAAATCACATTTTCTTTTACACTAAAGTAGGGTTCGGTGAATGCGCATATAAAACTGGTGGGGTTCGGTAGCTCCAACAAGGTTAAGAACCACTGGTTTAGAATGTTTGTGTCGTGTTTATCCTCCTACAGAAACCATATTAAACGCAAAAATATATTTCTCTTCCCCATTTTCAAACATTTTTTAAACAGATCCAGGGAACCACCAGGGTAGCACTAGAGAGCCATATGTGGCTGCAGAACCTATGGTTGCCAAACCCCGACCTGTACAATGCCAACGGCAATATAGAAAACAAAAACTAGGGGGAAAGATTTAATGCAATAGTTACCCCCTCATAAATTTTTCTGCACATTCCTGATGCGAATCTCCTGTTCCAACACATCCAAAATGTAACTGTCGAGGCCATTTAAGTGCAGTGAAATTAATTGAATTGGGAACACTGAACTTTCGTGGTCAAATAAACGAAAAAAGCACTAAAAAAGTTTTATCCCATTTCTGCCAGAAAAAAAGTGCAGTAAAATATATCGACATTAGGCTAGCTGCCCAAGTCAAATGGCATGGGAAACAAAACAACAAGGCTTTAACCAGCGTTGTTGCCCTGGCCAGCAAGGCCAAAAGTCATCTAGTAAAAAATTTTTTTTTTTTTAAATCTCAAAAATTTTAATTTCAGATGATAATTTAACAGATTTTCAAGGTTTGCTTGTTTGCCAGGTTTGCTTGTAGAGTCAAGGGTCTAAAATGTCCGATATTTACTATTCAATGGAGCATACGTGACTGGTGCAGAAGATACATCCGTGCTGAGATTGTCTATCTCCTTTTCTGCGTCAGAGGGACTGTGTTATGGTGCTTTAGTCTCTGGTTTGAAATTCTGCAAATGTTCTTCGGAATTTATGACCCATTTTGAATTTGAATCATGATAAACCCGTAGGTTTTGTACAATTTAATAGTAATGGATCTGTTACTATTTCATTTTCTCAAACACTTATCCTCACAAGGGTCGTGGGGGGATGCCAGAGCCTACCGAAGCTAATTACGGGCACTAGGCGGGGTGACACCCGGAATCGGTGGCCAGCCAATCGCAGGGCACAAGAATACGGTTAACCATATGGGCAATTTAAAGTGTTCAACCGGCCTACACTGCAAGTTTTTGGGATGTAGGAGTACCCGGAGAAAACCCACGTAAGCCTACAGAGAACATGCAAATTCCACACAGGAAGGTCCGGACCTGGGATCGAACCCTAGATCTCAAAACTGTGAGGCTACGCCCTAACCACTGGCCCACCAGGCCACCCTCTGTATTACTCTTGAAGGTTTAATTTTGAATACTCTGACAAGATTCTATCATTTAATTGGTTGGTAAAAATCTGTGAAAGTGGGACTTCAAAACGAATAGAAAATTCAAAATCAAATGTATGTGACTGATAAGGGTTTACAAAATAAAACAATTAAAGCCATTGAAACACAAAGCCTATTATAAAGTATTGTGAATTCAGACATATTGAGTTGGAAAATAGTATTTTGACCAGGTGATAAAAATAACATTAACAGCAAACTGTGAGTCTCTTCCATGAGCTCATACTTAACTGGAGGGCAAGGCGTCAGACATGTAAAGAGTTTCCATGATGAGGATCGTCTTGTCTCCAAATTGCCACCATGAGTAAACATATTTGCATAAATGGGTGAGTGACATGAAATATTGTTCATTCTCATCGGCATTTAACAGCTGCCTTCGGCTGGTTCAATTGGGAGTGATATATCTGCAAAGGATCAGATGGCACAGGAGGGGGAAGGGTGTAAGGCCGCAGTCAGTTCCCATGTGCTCAGACTATGATCCCATAGACACCAACCAGCGCCTGGCTGACCACAGCTGAGGTCTGAGACAACACATATACACAACCTTGACAGGGGAATAGGACCAACGTCATATGCATTTTCGCCTGATGACAGACATGGCAGTAAAATGCAACAAATTAGTGACGTTGTTTTCAACACATGAATTGCAATGTGAAAACTTGGGCAGATTAAGTGGTGTGCAGTGTATAATGTGAAGATATGTCTGTTAATGACAAAATTATCTATTTCGATAAAATTAGGCATTTACAGTATTTCAGGGAAAATATGTTTCATGTTCATGTTTGATTTACTGCATTCTGAAGTGTGTGCATCACAAATAAGGTACAGATTGGGTTCCAAAACAGTACTACCCAACTAGTGTTTTAAGAAGTGACTTGATGATTCACCTAAGGCACAACAAGATGAGATAAGTGCATCTGTGGCATGTACTATACCACGTCATTTACCACTAGCGTTGTATCGTGTCAATTAACAGATCCAGCACTGTTCGGGTATTATTGTAGACTCTACATCAGATATTGTTGTATCTATATTATAGTGTAGTGGTCCCAAACCACCAGTCCGAGAGCCAACTGGTGCCGGTTCGTCAGATATAAATACTAGATAGATAAATATGAAGGTTTTAAACCATATGCTTAGGGGTCACCCTCGACGCTCAAGGATGGCGATCCTGAGCCACTGGCGTGCTGGACCCCAGATCACAAAGACTACAAACCAAACATACCGTAAATAAAACCCACTCAGTTCGGAGGGAATTACGCCCAATTTGTTACACCACTGTATCAAACTCACTCAAGACCTTTTCATGGAACAAATAAGTGTTGCAGCTCGAAAAAATAAAAGGACTGCCAAGTAGTTTTTTAATATTACGTTTATTTTCTCCATATTCTCACGAGAAGAATTCTCTTTTTTATGTTTCTTAATAAAAAGATGTTGGAATTGCATTAATTAATAAAGGGAGGAATTGGCCAAGATTGACAGGTAAGCCCTCAAATTCATCAGAGCTCATTAAAACAAACAATAAATTATATTTAAAAAATACTTTTTGGCAAATAAGGATTTTGTTATGCTGTTTCTGATCGAAGGGACCGCCACGTGGTGTGGCTCTTTGACTCTCACAGTTTAAAATGTTTGATTTTTGTGTCTAACTTGTTCGCCACCCCTGCGTTAACTGAACACTCTAAACCAAGGGTGTCAAACTCGGGTTGGTTCGCAGGCCACATTAACGTCAACTTGATTTCATGCGGGGCCGGACCATTTTAGATGTAATATTTAGATTTTTTTAATAAATGAATTAAAAGAACTGGATTAAAAGCCCTGAATATTCAGTTTTTTTATAGATCTTACAATGTTTATTTTAGCTTTTTAAATATATTTTTAGATTTTACAAAATGATTTTTGAACTAAAAACACAGAAAAAATTGATTAAAAAATTACAATTATTGATTTAAAAGGAGGAAAATCAGGAAATGTAATATACATCTATACTCTTCATTTTAATTTTATCCAAAACAGAAAGTCGGGACTCATAAATTACTTTCCCGGGCCACACAAAATGATGCGGCGGGCCAGATTTGGCCCCTGGGCCGCAACTTTGTCACGTGCTCCAAACGTAACCTGTAGCGTAACCTTCATTAGCATGGCGAGCGTCAACATTTTACACCTTGTCGTGACATCAGGGTGACTTCAATAAATTGAAAATAGTGTATTGTGCTTGCTGAGTATCTATACAGTAATCCCTCGATTATCACGTTTAATGTAGACCAGATATGGCCGCGATAAATGAAAAACCATGAAGTAGGGTCACCCCTAATAAAAAAAAAACTTTTTTTTTACTTTCCTTTAGTGCCGAGTCCTAGTAGCAAGCGGAGGACAGGGGAGCTGCTTCGGCTTGCGAATTTCAGCGTGGATTTTCACATTTTTATGAACTTAAAAAAAACATTACCGTATTTTCACGACTATAAGGCGCACATAAAAGTCTTTAATTTTCTCTAAAATAGACAGGGCGCCTTATAATCCAGTGCGCTTTATATATGGACCAATACTAAAATTGTTATCACGATAAAATAAAATAAATCAGTCGATAGGACAACTACGGCAAGCAGCCCCCAACTCTACTATTTTCCCGTAGATAAAGTACTGCGCAGTGACTGCTGGGATATAGAGTTCTTAATACGCCCAGTTCTTCAATACACCCAGTATGACGGCAAGCACACTAATTTGGTGCTCGCCGTCATTCATATATTCATATTCATATATTCATATATATATATATATAAATATATATATATATATATAAATATATATATATATATATAAATATATATATATATATATATATATAAATATATAGATAGATATATATATATAAATATATATATATATATAGACTTAGAAAATCGGCGAGTTGGGACTGTTGAGTCTTTTTTTTTTACTTTAAAAAGCAAAACAACAACAAAAATTGTTTCTGGGACTGTAATGAAATTATTGATTTTATTTAAGAGAAAAATAACCTTGTTTCCAAATGGATTCATGGAAAAAAATAATTTGTAAACCAATGTTCCCCTACTCATACATCCCTGTATGTTAAAATTTCGAAAATTCTGTAATACAATTGATACTTTTCATGACCTCTGTTCCAGCAATGAAACAGGCAATGAAAAGGCCACTCGGGGGCTATTTTGAGGTTTAAACCTGTATTTCTATGAATAAAAATGAAGGGATTTGCAATTGGTTCTCCTGCAGAAAAAAAGGTGGGGATGAATTTTAAGAAACTAGAGCCTGGAATGACAGGACTGGAGATATGAAAAGCAAGGCTCTATGACATGAAGCAGTTTCTGAAATCCTTTATTGGAAAGTATAGTCACCTGTAGTATAAACTAGCTAAATGTTTATAATAAAAACAAAAAGTGTGAGACGTGATTAATGTACTTCATAGAAGAACATGTGCATATGATTTGTTCGATTGAACCGCAAAAATATTGTACAATCAAATTTCGACACAGCACCCCCTGTGACCCTAATGAGGATAAAGCGGTTCAGAAAATCAGATGAGAAGCCAGTGAGCAGCCACAGCGCCTTCCCAGAGAGTCCTGCTTCCTTGGACAGACTGAGTCCAATGCAGAGTTGACAGATCATGCCACATGTTCAATCAGTGACCGACCCTCTCCAATGGTACGCTCGTTATTTCTGTCCAGAGAGACTTTTCAAGGAGCTAATGGAAAGTTTCCACCCTCCTTTTTAAAAAAGGAGGCAACACTTCCTTTCCCAGAACAATTTATCTCTTGCCATGACAAGACAACCTGCTATATTTACCCAACTAAAATCAGATGATATACTTCCAGCTGCACAATTCTCTAGCTCTGTGGCACATGGTCCTGTCAATCATGTTAGGTCGAAC
This sequence comes from Stigmatopora argus, assembly GCF_051989625.1. Taxonomy (NCBI): domain Eukaryota; kingdom Metazoa; phylum Chordata; class Actinopteri; order Syngnathiformes; family Syngnathidae; genus Stigmatopora; species Stigmatopora argus. The sequence continues at coordinate 15,849,330 of NC_135397.1, read as the reverse complement.
AGAACAGCCGTTAGCCAGACACAAAGCCATAGAAAAGAAACAACAGAGCAGAGATCAGGCCTGGTAAAGAAATCTTAAGGGAACCAATTCGTATTTCCCTCTCTGTTTGCCTTTTGGTGTAAGAGCAAACCCACGCATGAGTGAATGGAATTAGAGAGCTTTCATAATGCAGGCCGCTGGGACAATGTGTTGTGAAGCCTTGGAGCAGAAGCCAAGGACAGTCCATCCACAAAATGTGCTAATGAAATATGGTGTGCTTCCGAATAAGAAATTGGGAGAAAGCTGAGCAATGATAGTTAAGTGAAGAAGAAAAAAACCTCAAAACAGTATGCAAGGCAAACCACACTGTAGAGCATTGCTGTAGAGCATCTGAGGTCATTTGATATTGTTTTGACTTTCAATACGGTATGAAGCAAACATTTGAAGCAAACTGCAAATGGGAATAGGGTTTAAGGGCCCTTGACATAGACTCAAAAATTTAAGTCTCCCCAGACTAGGTATGTTAACTTTGTTGTGAAGCTGTTCAAATATAATAAGTTCATGGTTTGCGAACAAATGGTAAGAGGTAATGGGATTGGGGGGGGGAGTAACCCAAATGCTGAATTTCTCGGCCAGCAGTCCCTGTCCATCTCACAATGGCAGGGCCATTCCCTGGAGATAGACAACAGCAGCGTGAGTTAAAGTTGTAGAGCATTGTGCATTGACTGCTCAATGCCCTTTCCCTGTTGCAACTGTGGATGAAGGGTAATGGAAGCTGCCAGGTCTCATTGCAAAGGCATGGCAATATGCAGTATTGTCCAGGGCAGCTCAAGTCTGCATATAGCAATGCAGCATATAAAAACTCTACTCATAAAATCAAGTAGGGAAAGAGAAACCAACACTAGGTTTCTGAAATCCTGGATGTTAACCCTTTAAGGACTCGGCCTGTTTTATGTTTCCTTTATATGTCAGAGTTGTTTACTATGGCCTTGCTTGGTCTCTTTTTTTTAGGACAATTGAACCCTTATGTCCAAACTGTTTCCCTTACGCTGACCAAATACCGTATTTACTCGCATATAAGCCGCCCCCGAGTACAAGTCTTAAAATTGCCTTAAAATTGTTGAATTTTACAATTTATCATGTGTAAGCCAGCCCCAGAGTCACAATTTTCACCTCCATATTCATGGTTTTAATAAGGAGTACAAATGTATTACTTTGAAGGGAGAATCTTAAGAAAAATCATCGCACATGGTATTTCTGAGATACTGTATGAATCAAAAGCACATTATTAGGGTGAATATTATAAGCAAGTTAATATGCCTGTATTTGTGAATGCTAAATATTAAATTATTCAATTTGATATGACAATAATATAAGCTTTAAATTTAACTTAAATTAACTTACTTTATTTACTATACCCACACACTTAAAAAAATTTAATCTTACGTTACACTAAATTTAAACCTTCTTGTGCGTAAACCAAGACAAGGATGTTAATGAATTCCACTGTGGCTTTCCAGTCGGAACTTGCCGCTTGCATGCCTCACAACAGAGTGTTCGTTTTTTTAAATTATCGAACCAGCCAGGACTGGCTTTGAAGGGTTCAGTTGGTGTCTTGTTCAGATGCTGGCTTTGCTTTCAAGTCCATGTAGATTCCGCTGGCTTTATCGCAGATTATCCACTATCTTTTAACCATATTAAACGAAGGCTCTCCCTCTTGTTATGAAGGTCACTGCGCAACTTGGAAATGATGGTTAGCCCTTTGTTGCTCTGGCTTGCTTTGGACCCATTGTTTTTCCCTTAATTTTGTACTGAGTAATTCAAAAATGCAACCTGTTGCTCATAGATATCGTTACCCGAGGGAGATGCGACGAGAAAGACAGAGTAATGCTGTTCTCATAAGAAGCCCCTCACATACTCGGCCACATCAGGAACTGTCTCGTATGCTTGTATCTCAAGGCAAAAATGTACTCGGAATTTTCGTCATATCTCAAATGTCTCGCATGTTGTGACACTCGTATGTCAAGGTATTACTGTAGGGTCAAAACAAGTTATATAAACAGAACAAAAGTGCCAAAGATGATGATGATGCATCGGGGTCATCCTATTTGCCAAATTATTAAAGTTAAATTTAGTTTACGAATCATTTCCAGAGTCTTGCGCATTCCACTGCAAATTAATTCACCAAGCTCACTCGCGCACTCAGACTGGTTTCTTCTGGTCCTTCTCTCAAACCGGCGCGACTCGCCTGTGACCTCACGTGTAACAATAGTCATTTCTGATTTGACATGAGAATGGAATCATGGGATATATACAGTGGTACCTCGTCATACGACCGCTCGTCATACAATATTCTCGTCATACGACCGCTCGTCATACAATATTCTCGTCTTACGACGGAAATTTCGATCGAATAATTCGCCCGTCATGCGATCAAAATTTCGTGATGCGACCAAGCCTTTTTTGCATATCTTTCGTGTACGTATAACAATATCTACGAGCACTGAACGATTAATTCAGACGAGTTTCTCCTAAGCATTGACCAGGAAACGCACAACGCGCATGCGCGGGCAAAAAGAGGGCTTTCTGGGTAATGAAGTATACTCGTGCACAACGCCGATAGGCAATGGCACTCTTTCTCAGAATGAAACTTCATTACCCACAATCAATACGTGGGTAAGCTGAGCTGTTGGATTTCCTGTTAATTTTATTATCTAATACGAGGAGTATTATATTACTTCTCGTTCGCTGCTACTAGGGACATCAGCGGCACTGGCTCGCAATTCCCTCTTTGTAATATTTCTGGTCGCAACTCTCTCTCATAGGCGCCGTTCAAAGGGGTTGCAACCAGAGCCATTACGACGAGGTAGTTCCGAGCCAGTCTTCATGAGCAGCGGAGCGATCGCTAAAATGTACTACAAGACTATTTCTCGTTGGCAAGTGGTCGTGGGTTATCCTATTGTGAGGACATTTGTGTGAATCATTTTCGGAATATTTTGAAGGGAATACGTAGTACAACAGCAAACAGCCCATCGATAGCGAACGTGAGGGTGGAGGCGTGGCAAACCGCCAACCCGGAAAACGAAGGTAACAAAAGATTACAACAAAATTAGAATTCAGTTTTGTGTAAAGTTACATTAAACGTATGTTTGAGTGTCTGTATATATTAATCCAAGTTAATTTAAATTTGTTTGTTCCATTTACGAGTGCGTTGTCGTGGAAAAAACACGAACCCCACCCCCCCACGCCCCCAAAGGTCTCTGTCTCCCGTCGGCGAAATCTGCCCAATTTTAGTTATATTAAACACATGTTATTACTATTAAACCACTAGTTATGTGTTACTTTGTTAATAGATGGCGAATTAGAAGAAATAAAACAATCCAATATCCTGTTATTGGTGTTTTGTCAGTGGGTTGGAACGAATTAATTTGTTTCCCATTCATTTCAATGGGAAACGTCTGCTCGAGTTACGAGAATCTCGTCATACGATCTCAGTCCCGGAACGGATTAAGATCGTATGTCGAGGTACCACTGTAGTCCTAAATGATATTTTCCATTTGGGAATTGGATAAGAAACTATGAAACACATGATCCATGACGGGCGGCTGAATGGTTAGTGCGTCAGCCTCACAGTGGCGGACCTGGGTTAAAATCCAGGTCGGTCCACCTGTGTGGAGTTTGCATGATCTGCCCGGGCCTGCGTGGGTTTTCTCCAGGTACTCGGGTTTCCTCCCACATTCCAAAGACATGCATGGTAGGCTGATTGCACACTTTAAATTGCCCCTAGGTATGAGTGTGAGCGTGAATGGTTGTTTGTCTCCTTGTGCCCAGCGATTGGCTGGCCACCAGTCCAGGGTGTCCCCCGCCTCTGGCCCGAAGTCAGGTGGGATAGGCTCCAGCACCCCCCGCAACCCGAGTCAGGATAAAGTGGTTAGGAAAATGAGATGAGATGATCCATGACCCGTTTTAACACATCTAGAGAGCAATAAGATTGTAAAACTCAAATGGCCTTATCTATCGTTTTTACTTGGTGTATTGACTTCAGGTGAAAACGAAAGTGACGTTCCACTACCGCACTTTCAAACAAAAATTACCGCAAGAATGTGGCTGACATCATCGCAAAATTCTGAGACTTAAAAATTGGCATGCGCACAAGTGCATGGCTTGACTCCAGGAGGTTAAACCTCAAATTCATAAGCACACACAAACGTTTTTTATAAAAACATCATGTAAAGAAATGAAGGTACTGTACTTATTTTCTATGATATTGCTTTTTGAAGACACTCTGTTTGACAAACTGACCCAACCTACATGACTATGGCTACCACCAACCTGTTATGTTGCTGAGTACTTCTTTGAGTCCCCCAAAACTGTTCAACAAGGGATCTTGTTCTTCATCCTGAAATCAAAAAATACAGAGGGTGTCAAAATCTGTGTTTCAATCAAAAATAATTCTTTTATATACTGTATTTACTCGCATATAAGCCGCCAGTGCGTAGAAGCCGCAGCCGGAAAATTGCCTTGAAATGTTTTAATTTTACAATTTTTCGCGTTCAAGCCGCCCCCCTGATTCCCATGTATCCATTTTTCACCTCCATATTCATGGTTTTAATAAGGGAGTACAAATGTGTTACTTTGAAGGGAAAATCTTAAGAAAGCTAAAGCACATGATTAGGGTCAATATCATAAGGAACTTAATATGCCTGTCTTTGTAAGTGCAAAATATAAAATTACTGTATTCTCACACCTATAGAGCGCACTTACTAGCATAGCATACGCCAGCGGCTAGCATAGCATACGCTAGCGGCTAGCATAACAGGTACGTTAGTGGCTAGCATAACATACGCTAGCCTAGTGTCATGCTAGCACCTTTTCCGAGGAAGCGCCCAATGTACTGACAAAAAACATAAACTAGTAGACCGTGCCCTATCACACGATGCGTTTTATAGGTGTGAAAATACGGTATTCAATTTGAAATGTTGGCTTATCGTGGTGAAGTGATGCAAATAAATACATAAATATATAACTCCTGTCAAAAAGAAACAGGACTATGTGCTTTGGTTTCACTGTTTTTACCAGTACAGTGGTACCTCTACAGAGCAGCTCTACCTATGAGATGCCCGAGATACGAGGAAAATTTTGAGCAAATAATTAGCTCTAGATACGAGAAAAATTTCGAGATGCGAGAAAGCCAGGTGACCATGACATGACAGGCTGTTTATCCTTGTAGTGCACTGTCTTTTTTGCTGCATCTCTTTCGTGTATAACAGATATCTACGAGCACTGAACGATTTCTTCACACAAGTTTCTCCTACACATGGACCAGAAAACGCACAACGCGCATGCGCAGGCAAAAAGAGGGCTTTCTGGGTACTGAAGTATACCCATGCACACAACACCGATAGCCAATGGCATCCTTTCTCAGAATAAAATTTCATTACCCACAATCAATACGTGGGTAGGCTGAGCTGTTGCATTTCCTGTTTTTCCTTTCTTAGCCTGTTAGCTTCCACGATCGCTCATTCAAGAGTACTTCTCGTTGGCAAGTGGTCGTGCGTTATCCTATTGTGAGGACATTTGTGTGCATCATTTTCAGAATATTTTGATGGGAATACAACAGCAAACAGCGCATCAATAGCAAACATGAGTGTGGAGGCGTGGCAAACAGCTAACCCGGCCAGAAGGTATAAAATGTAAAACAAAATTAGAATTCAGTTTTGTGTAAAGTTATATTAAACGTATGTTTGAGTGTTTTTGTATAAATATTAATCCAAGTTAATTTAAATTTGTCTGTCCGGTTACGAGTGCGTTGTCGTGTTCTTTGGGTTAAGCCAAATAAAAATATGAATAGGGTGAACAACATCCATTACAATGTCCAAAAAAAAGAAATTGGAAATTATGCTGAGCGGGGATTTGCAGAAATGAAGGAACAGCTGGCAGCCACCAGTCTCATGGCTTTCCAGGACCGCAAAGCGGTTGATATGCTTCTGACGGTTGATATGCTCTTGGTGGAGCAGGGGGCGTGTGCAATGTTTGGAAATGTTGCACTCAACGACACGTCACCCAATGGGTCCCTAACCAGAGCCGTTGAAGGCCTGCAGACCCTGAACCGGAAACGAAGAGGCACTCTGGAGTGGAACTGTCCGCCTGGGCAGACTGGTGGGATAAGACCTTCGGCAAGTGTAAAAAAAAAAAAAAAATTGGCCTTCACCGAGGTGATATCAATGGCTCTTTTGCTAATACTTTGGCAATGTCTGGGTGTTGTCTTATCCCCTGCTTACGCTCTTTGCTAAACCGACTTATGGTTAGTGCAATTGCTCTAAAAAAATCCAAATTGCAAGAATTGTATCTGCTTATTAGACAGCCTACTGGTGAGAACATTGATGTCCAGGATTACGCTAATTATGAAAATGAGTTGGACGAGAATGATTTTGTTCTTCCTTTTTCAGACCAGACATGCAAGTAAGGTGAATTCGGGTAAAGATCGAGACAACGGACTTCCCAAGTGTATTTGTATTTGTCATAAAATATGATTTAATGAAAAATAGCCGGAAGGAAGTTGGATTATGGGATTATGTACAAATATATAATAACAGGGGGGAATGTTAGGGTTATATATTTGCTCGCAATGAAGAATGCTTTGCTTTACTTATCTTATTAACATTAGAAAAGTCATTTAAATACATCTGCTTGCAACGGATGTTTATGCTTTGCTCCTTAGTTAGACCAAACAACAGGAAGGTCGAATCCTCTTGGACTGCTGGAATGTGGAGAAGATCCTTCGGCTCTACATGACCTTCATTTGTTTTGAGAGCTAAAATTTATATTGTAACTAGGGTCCTTGACTATTGACTTTTTACTCCCATTTTCCCAGCCCTCCCTTGAGAGCTGAGACGTCCATTGTAGCTAGGGTCCTTGAAGCTAATAAACAGGGAAAAGGTGTGTGTAACGCCAGAATGAACCTGGACAGAGACGAGTCGGTTCGATTCTTTCAATCAAAAATTTCACAGAGGATTGTCCTGTTCTGTCTCTTTATTTGTGCGTGCATTTGGGAATGCCTATTGGTGAACCTAACAGAAGTATATCTTGATGAGAACCTGATGCTCTGTAATTACAGTAGTACCTCGACATATGAGTGCCCCGACATACGAGCAATTTGAGATAAGAGTAAAATTTTGAGCAGATATTTATCTTGAGATACGAGACAAATTTTGATATAGACAGAGAGAGACAGGCTTGACAGATGCACTCGTAACATAACAAACTTTAAATTTAACTTAAATAACTTAGATTCCTATACACACACTTTAAAAAGTTTTAATCTTACGTTACATTAAATTTAAAACTTCTTTTGCAATAACCAAGGCAAAGAGTTTAATGTACTCCACCACGGCTTTCGAGGCAAACTTCCTGCTTCTCCACACCCATTGGGGAGTCAGCTCAGTCATGCGTACACTACTGATGTTTTTCGATTATTTTGTGCTTAATATCTATTGTCATCATACGCCTTTTCTTCGAACTACCCTTCATTGCACCGGCTTGCTTTGGACCCATTGTTTTTCCCTTAGTTCTGCACTGACCAACACAAAAAAACACGGAAAAAATGCAACGCTCTGCCCAGTGCTATCTTTAATGATATCTTTAAAGATAGCACAGGGAGATGTGGTGAGAAAGACTGCGCTGAAATCATTAATGAGGGGAGCATTTAGCCGAGTTGGACAGGTATGTATAACGCACACCCATAATTTGTGATTAAAAATTGGTATACATTTTTTCCTCAGCTCACACCAAGGATTGCACGGGTACAGGTAACAAATGCTGAACACATCGCCATGACAGAATATTTATTCACAACAAATGGTACGGAAAACCTGGTAAAACAAACTACCAGTATGAACACAATTTTCAAATGGAATTTACTATTTTAAATCCTTAGTCTAATTCATCATCATAATATTTTAAATTTTTCAAAGTCTGATTCATCACCATCAGACTCACCAAACAATTGATTCCATTCTTCTTGAGTTCTTTTTTTAAGTGTGAGCACCGGCCAATAGAACAGGCTCTTGCGCCACATCTGGCAGACAAAGAGAGGTTGTACGTCTCCCATTATAACGGCTGCCGAGGGGACTTTTTCACCGGCAGAGGGCACTGTTTCACAGGGATTCGTATATAACGCGCACCTGAACTTTTCTTCAGTTTTTTGGTACGCATTATACTCAAATAAATAAGGTATGTAAGATTGTAGCTGAGGGCTTGTGTCCCTTAACTGTAACTTTGTAATGAAAAAAAAAAAAGATGACCTAATCAAGGGTACTGTTAGGCCCAGGACCAGACTGGTGGCAGGCACAACCATCCCCCCAATCACAGGCCCTAATCACTCAAGCGCTTCCAGGTGTGATTCATCAGCCAGTGAGGAGTATTTAAAGCCACCAAGAACATGACCACACCGCTGGATCGTCTTAATCAGTTTACTGTTAAGTAAACAGCTACGGCTTTTATGTGCACAAATTAGACTTGACAAAGACGAAACGCCATAACAAGACAATGCGGCCGATGCGGTCGTTTCCTTCAAAATAGAGAAAAGATAAGCAGATAAAATGCTAAACAAAATGTATTTTTATGTCTATGAAGAACATTCAAGAAAAAAAACATCTTGTGTAAAACGTGAAAACACTCAATCGTGCCTGCCATTGCTCGCTCAGGGAGCAGACATCTTACCTTTTACCGGTGGTTAAGCATGGTCTGACTGGCCAGACGCGAATAGCCTTGATAAATGTGTTCGTAGTGTATACCATGTCAGCACATCCCAATAGTTGTTAAGGTTGATCGAAGGTCTTGCGGCCGATGATTAAAATATCAGCCGGATCGCTACGTGGGCATTGGCCGCAGGATCGCCGGCCGACGGATCGCCGGCCGACCAGCCAGGAAATTAAGCTTTCACTTCACTTCTCCGCACCGTCCAACCGTCACCAGACCTCAATTAACCGTCCAGGGTGCTCTATTTCCGGATAAGTCCAACGACGTCAGCTCACTGCCCGGACTTAAATGGAATCTTAACTTCCACTTTACATTTCTGATTAAAAATAAATAAATTAATCCACCCTCAGGGGCTCCAGGCCGCTCAAAAATCTCTATTTTCAGATAAAAATGACGGCCACAGCCCGCTGCCCACCATTTTTTCTCCTCAATGCGGAGTTGAGTGACAGTCCTTCGTCTTCCGCCATTTTTATGAACATTTTCAGAAAAAATATCTGCGATGTAGTGAAGCCGCGAAAGTTGAAGATGAAAAAATATAAATTTCTATCATTCTATCTTTTTTTTAATTACATTTTAATATTTCTTAATAGTCCTTTTTACTTGACTTTGTACTTTATACTTTAATGTTTTTACAACTTTCTTTGTTCTGTTAGCCTGGCTTCTTTCTGCTACTTCTTTTTTGGATCCATTCAGTCATGCCTACGCTGCCATACACATGGGACTAGCTGTTACAATACGCAGCAGAAGGAGCAACACCTCAATTACCGCTGGAAATTCGGAGCTGGACAAAAGTGCCGGGAGAAGAAGCAACGCTTCTGACCAACCATTCCATCATGGGATAAGATGGAACAGCTGTCGGCGCTTACCAGGCCTTAAGCGGAGTCGATGAGTTCTGCCCTGCTGCTGTTTTCTTCAGCTTCAGACTACTGAGGAACTGTTCGGATAAGCTTGGAAGAGTGACTCTGCATATTCTCTACCTAGGTCCCAGTCTGCAGAAGTTCCCCATCTTGTGGAAGACTTCCTGTGTGTGGTTCCAGTTTTTGTCCAACTTCACAACGTCTTTTTGAGTCTGTATCCGTTTTAGCTACCGAAACCAAGATGGCGCCGTTCAAGTGGCAGCCGGCGGCGGTAGCTCCGTCCACTCTAGCTCGTTTTGTGTTTTTGCTGCTTTTCTGTCTTAATGATTTGATTTGGTGATTCTCAATGATCCTATTTACTTTGATTTGCTTTGTACTTTGTGCTTTTGCCATGTTGTTTTGTCTCATCACCCTCCTGCTACTGCCACAATGAAATTTCCCGAATACGGGATGAATAAAGTTATCCAATCCTAAAATCCAATCCAATCCAATTTGGTATTGTATTTAAAAATGTGGTATCGATGCAGCATCAGAAACAGCCAATGCGACACAGTTGGGTATCGGAACCGGTATTGGGAACCAAAAAACGACATTGGTGAAAGTGCTAGGATGTGTTGTTTCCATACCAAGGGAGTGTGGGTGTTCCATCTCGAGTTCCTCTTGATCGCACCGACAACAGCAGTAATTTCACCTTGGACAATGTAGATACTTTTGTCCACCATGGTGATTCCTGAAAAATAAAGTTGTGAATGATTATAATTAGAGCTGGGTAATATGACAAAAATTGTTATCACGATAATATATATGTCGATATCGATAATTATCACGATAACTATGACATATTTTTTCTTTCAAATTTTAAAAAGTATTTTTCTTGTTCTGTTGTGCAATAAAAATAAGACAACTACCTCCTTAAACTATGAAAAGTAAAGAATAAAACAAAACAAAATTTGGACAGGTGTCTTTATTTTTATAAATTTGCATTCAAACCAAAAGTTGCAGGGCGGCCTGGCGGCTGCGTGATTAGCGCGTCAGCCTCACAGTGGGGGACCTGGGTTCAAATCCAGGTCAGTACAGTGTGGAGTTTGCATGTTCTCCCCAGGCTTGCGTGGGTTTTCTCCGGGTACTCCGGTTTCCTCCCATATTCCAAAGACATGCGTGGTAGGCTGATTGGACACTCTAAATTGCCCCTAGGTATGAGTGTGACCGTGAATGGTTGTTTCTATCCTTGTGCCCTGCGATTGCGATTTGCACCAATTCAGGGTGTGTCCCCCGCCTCCGGCCCGAAGTCAGCTGGGAAAGGCTCTAGCACGCCCCACGGCCCTAGTGAGGATAAAGTGGTTCAGAAAATGAGAGATGACACCAAAAGTTGCTGTGAAATATGAAATAAATAAAATAATCAACTGAAGACATCATTACAATTTGCAAGCAGACTATTTTCAGCCTTACAAATAGAAAGTGTAAATTTACCTCACATATGGCAATTTACAACAAAAAAAAAGTTGGATGAACACAACCCAAGTTAACAAGTTTTAGATTTTTGCAACGCTTTCAGAACATTTACAGAGAATTGGGAAACATTGATATCAAGTAAGAAAAATATTACAGCCTGTCCTAGAAATGAGGACGGTAGGTAAAAAAAATTCAATAAGGATGCACTTTGTGCACCGGTATTTACGAGGCATTTAAAAAAAAAAACGACAATGCCAGAGAGAATTCATTTGGATCTTTTAGTGGGTCGCCTTGGTGTTGTCCTGCTTGTTATTGTCCTTTCACATTCATCCTCCGTGTTAGCCTCTGTTGTTAACAATGCTAAAAACACTTCTCCTTAGCATTCTCTTGTTCTCCTGAACGTTGGCCTGGAACTCGCGTTAATGTCACAACAGCACCCCTTTTCTTTGCATTTTAACATTATCGGATTTTTATTACTATAGTTCACAAAAATTATTTGATGATAATTATCGTTAGCGTTTTAATCCAATGTTAGTTTTGTGGGGGGAAGTAATGCACATTTAGATCATACAGAATTAAGACGAGGTTATTTTGACGAGGTTATTTTGAATAAAACTTAAAAACACTGTCTTCAAGGAGCAGTTTAAAAAGTAAATGAACTGCATTAGAAAAACATTAGGCAACATAAAAAACATTCAAAAAAGCTACAGCTTGTGTTCTCAAATTTTGCATTGTGAAGAAAATGAGTTACTACACATGAAAAATAAGGACAATGTATAATACATTTTTAATTTGGTAGTGATTTTTTTTCTATAGTTTAAAAATCACCAATTACAAGAGCATGGGTTTCGGCACATCCTCGTTGTGTTTTTGGAGAGAAAAGGCCACTTGTGACCACAGATAGGAAAACTACTTACATCAAATTGCTGTGTTGTAAAACAAAATCACAAAAATGTTACTCCAAGTTGCGGTTCAAAAAGTAAATGCTAAATGCAAAATCTAATAAATCGTTCTTTGGATGTTTTTCCAGTTAACTACAAGTGTTTTTTGTGCACACAAAAGTGATTTCTGAGGAACTACCTGCAGTTGTGATAGATTTGTGCCAAATGGAGCCAGAATCGCAACAAATGAAGACATGCGATTCCTCAACCAATCAGAACATCGAAGGAGAGGGGGACACTATTGCCAACCTATTCCTTCATTGTGGCAGAAGTACAGAGATCAAAAAGGAGGACACAAAAGTAGGATACAATCAAAATGGAGAGTCGCCATTTCTCCATGTGAGCGTCATTACTCCACGAAACTCCTTACTTGAACTTGCTACCAGTGGCCCCAGGCGCTCACTATCGTGCTCCACCTCTAGGCCTGGCTCCACAGTAGAGCACCGGTGAACCAGGTCTGGGCGATGGAAAAAGTCATTCATTTCTTACTTATTTCCTCAGTCAAATGCAAAGTTAGTGTATCTGGTGCCATATAACTTAATTAGCATGACAACTGATGATAAAAGGTGTGTATGTGTGTATGTATATGTATGTATGTATGTATGTATGAATATATATATATATATATATATATATATATATATATTTCAATGGTTTTTAACCTTGTTAGAGCTACCGAACCCCACCAGTTTCGTATGTGCATTCACCGAACCCCACCAGTTTCATATGTGCATTCACCGAACCCTACCTTAGTGTAAAATAAAATACGTTTTTTTTTTGTTCAAATTCAAGATATATAAATTCCTCGGAGCACTGATTGGCCAAGTAATGTTACGTGATCATCTGCAGCCAGTGATGGGCAAGCGAGGCATGTTATCGTGAATAGACATGATGGGTCGACGGGTCTTGACCCCCGTGGCAGAGGTTCCACCGAACCACTGAGACAGACTCACCGAACCCCTAGGGTTCGATCGAACCCAGGTTAAGAACCACTGATATATTTACTTGAAATATGTCACTTAGTAGGCGGCCCGAGGTCCGAGTGATTAGCGCGTCGGCCTCACAGTTCTGGAGCCGAAGGTTCGATCCCAGGTCGGTCCTCACTGTGTGGTGTTTTGCTTGCGTGGGTTTTCTCCAGTTTCCTCCCACATCCCAAAAACATGCAGGGCAGGCTGGTTGGTTGAACACTCTAAATTGTTCCTAGTTATGAGTGTGATCATGAATGGTTGTCCGTCTCCACGTGCCCTGCAATTGGCTGGCCACTGATTCAGGGTGTGACCCCGCCTGGTGCCCACAGTTAACTAGGATAGGTTCCAGCAATCCCGTGCCCTTTGTGAGGATAAGCAGTTCAGAAAATGAATGAAATGAATGAAAGTCACTTAATTAAAGGTCTTCCGAATGACGGGGACCAACAGCTTGATAACTCAGTTCACATCAATTACCATAGGTAGTTTGGAATTCTCGTTTTAAAAAAAATAGTACATCTTAAAAGCCCACAAAATGCATTCCACTTTATCTCATTTGGAATTATAACAACAGCAAATGACGTAATTCAGGTGCTAGCTAGATTCGGTTAGCGGTGACTAGGTGTAAGGACAGTGACTGACGGATTGTGACACAGCTCGAGTAAAATTTACCTTCTACTTAAAAATATCGACTACAATTCAATGTGTCATTTGAATTTCAACTCTATGAGAATCACCACGTACACGGGCTGTACCAAATATGTCTTCTTTTTTAACCCGCCATGATATAGTCACCACAAATAGTTTTAACCCAAAGTTTTGTCATAAATTAAATGGGCATTACCTGTGTATTAGACTTCAACTTTAAAGGACCTCCGTGGAAGCTAGCTGAAAGAGCTAGCAGCTAGGCGGCCACCAGTGAGTGGAGACTAGTATTGCATTTCAATCCAGCAAAACATAGGGATAAATTCCGATTTCCATACATTTCATAGAGTGATAGAATGTATTTGCTAGAAACCACTCATTCATTCGATTAGCAGTAAATGACAAACAACTAAGAAAACTACAGCACCTTGTAGTAGCTGTCAGTCTTTCGTAAACACACTGACGTGGAAAAGCAGTGCGCTCTCAACCGAGTTTGGTTACAGCACTTTGATTGACAGTTTTAGGAAGCATATGTATGCTGAATAACAGGGAAGATAATAATAACAACAATAATAATTCTACTTCAAAATTATACTTTTGTAATTTTTTATTCATTGAATGTCATATACATAAAAACAAACAAAGGTTAATCGTTTTTTATTAAACAAATAGGGGCGGGACAAAGACAGCACACCTCTGGCTGATCTTGTCCACGGAAATTACGTCATTTCTTCACTTTCCCATCCCAGTCGATGGTTCACATTGTGTCACTGTAGTGATTTTGAAGTGAAATATTAGGTTTGCCAGGGCTTCATGTCACATTTTCAAGGGTAAAGTACCTTTGTTGAGCAAACTCATCTTTAAAATGCTCCTCGTTGATGCCAAATAACTTGTTTGAGAAAATTCTGGAAAAAAAATATTCAGTGCAGTAAAACATCCTACTTCGGTTACAAGGTTACTCCACACAAATGGGAATAGCTATGCACATGAAACCAAATCTGATGATTTACTTTTAAAAATGAGAATGCTTAATTATTTACATAGTCTATCATAAAATCAAAATGATTACTATTTTTGTGTTTTAAAATAAACACCAATAATGGGTGTTTTGGGGTATCGATATGATGCACATTAAGTTTTTGCCTATTTTCTGATACGTTTCCAATAACTTTCCAAGTTTTCTTGTCACTCCATTTCGAATATTGGTTTGATCTTTCTTTTCTTGGGCAGCCGGTTGAATGAGTGGTTACCACATCGGCCTCACAGTCGGGGACCTGGGTTCAAATCCAGTGGAGTGTGGAGTTTGTATGTTCTCCCTAGACATGTGTGGGTTTTCTCTGGGTATTCCGGTTTCCTCCCACATTCCAAAGACATGCATGGTAGGCTGATTGGACACTATAAATTGCCCCTAGACTATAAATTGCCCCTAGGTATGAGTGTGAGCGTGAATGTCTGTCTCCTCGTGCCCTGCGATCAGCTGGCCACCGATTCAGAGTGTCCCCCGGCTCTGGCCCTAAGTCAGCTGGGATAGGCTCCAGCATCCCCCGCGACCCTAGTGAAGATAAAGCGATTCAGAAAATGAATATATATTGTAAATTTGTTACATGGCCCTTAGCCTTGTGCTTTTTCTTGCCAATAAATTGAATTGAATTGAATTGAATATACAGTTGTGGTCAAAAGTTTACATACACTTGTGAAGAACATAATTGTTGGATCTAATCGATAAACATTCAATAACTTCGAATTAGAGGAAGCACACAGAGTCGGCCATGATGAGTTTTATCTAGCTTCTGCTGAAGGAGGGAGTCACAGCAGCCAGCGCCAGGAGCGCGTCTGACCTCCAGCCTGACCAGTTTGAACTCCCTGCATCCCCCCAACAGGTCGACCAGTTTTATTGACAAAAGGTCATGTGACATAGGTACAAACTTTAGGCGGGAAACTGTGAACAAAGAAATGGGTGTGTCATAGTAGATGACGCGCCCCTAACTGATAGGTGTCACGGACGAAAATTTCCGCTAGGCCGTGCAAAATTCTATTCTAGTGACTACACTAAATAAACCAATTGACTAACAAAAAGCATAAGAATACATTCCATACTCCACATTTCCCCCCTGTAGTTACTCTGAAAGAATTTTCATTAGACATCAATTTGTATCCCTCCCCTCCAGGTTCTAGAATACAAATATCATCAACAGTTACTTTCAACAGGGTATGGAAAATAATAAAATCACTTGTCAAGGCAGAGGCGAAAAACTCGAGGTATTTAGCGTCATTCGCGAAAAATTCCTCTGCGTCCCTCTTAATGAACGAACACAATTTTTTAAGTCAAGACAAGTACAATTACCCGGACGGCTCGACAAACTGAGACTCGTCACACTTCGAAAGAGCGCGATAATCTCCAGTATGGTTTGTCATGTGGTGATACTGTATGTCACTGTAAGCTACCAGCGTGTGCTGGATAGTGTTTCGAATCATAACTTTCATACAGGGGATTACACACATAGAAAAAATACAGAACAGTAACAAAATCGCAAGTGAGGGAGTTGCAAATTTAAACAGAATTGAGACTGGTTTCATCTGGGATGAAGGTGCAGCAGTGTTCTCCCATCATGGCACACACACCTCCATCCGTTCCTGCAACATCCCTATGGGCTTTGACAGTTTGGTTAATAAACACTCATGTAACAGTTCAATGTCTTTACACGAAGCATAACTTTATCCACCCCAAGTTGGGAAAGTAGCAACAGTATGATTTTCTGGGGGGCGGACCACAATTTATGGTCACCAGGAACATCACTACCCCAGATTGCATCACGTGGTTTGAATTGCACTGATTTTGCACTGATTTTGATCTCTTATCTCTTACTGTTATGTTCACTCCCCTTAAAAGGAAATGCATCTCATCTGCACCACTGCAGATTTAAGTGTGGCGTCTAGACCCAGTGAATTCAGGTTGTCGGGATACCTGTGGAAATGGGTATACGGCTACACACATAACTTTCATTCACAACAATCAATTTCTTCTGGAACACCATGAAATTATACCACACATCTTCTCCATAGTAGTTCTCCAGATTGTTCTTTCCATATCACTTCACTCTCCTCTGTGATAGGAGTATGTCACCATCTTGTTTTCCAACTCGAGTCTCTGTGGGCGGGGCGTTCAGACACGCTCAGGCTGTCACTGACAGTCCAGTCACTGAAAGTCCAGTCACTGTCAGTCCAGTCACTGACAGTCCAGTCACTGTCAGTCCAGTCACTGACAGTCCAGTCACTGTCAGTCCAGTCACTGTGATGTGGGTGGCAACAGCTTTCACTGCGGCTTCTGTGTAGAGGTGCAAAGTCTATGGGAGCTCAAGGTTAAGTGAGGGGTGCTCGTGGCAGGTGAGTAGACGTCAGATGAGTTTTTCACGGACAAGGGTTTTGACACCGTCCGACTTACGGTCTACTCAGAGTCACCTGTGTCTCGAACTACCTTGACCTGAGGTTGGTGAATCGACTTTGACTTTTCAGCGATCTTTGCTGCTGTGGAGGTTGGTGAGTTAGGCCACGAATGGGTCTTCCCATCGTGGAGGTAACCAGGACTTCCTTTTTATGACTCGGATCAGGATCCAGTCACTTGGCTTCACCACTTCCTGCAAGATAGACAAAAGGATCACGGCAGCTTACATGTTCTTTGGACAAGTTTCTCCAAACATTTTACCATCCACTCTGTAAGTAGATCTGCCTCACCCTTAGTCTCTTGTCATGGTTCACCTTCCCATAGAGGAAGTTGGAAAGATCTTCCAAGAACTATCTCAAAAGGTGTTAATCTCGAGCTAGTTGGCACTAGCTTCATATACGTTTTGACCAGTGTTAGGCGTTCTGGCCATGGCTTCTTTATCTCTTCCATGGTTTTCTTAAGCCTTGGTTTTATCGTACCATTTGTTTGCTCTACCAGTCCAACACTCTTTTGGACATTGGCCTCGTTTGGGCCTGAGGTCATCTTGCACATTATATCTGTAACAAATTAAACAGTTCCTATAAAAATTTTAAAGTAGGTATTTAGACCTGTTCATCATATATCCCCCCTGTTGAGACATTGTCCATGGCTCAATTTTGGAATAATTTTTGGTAGGCACTGTAGGCCTTTAGCTGTGTACAGGTCGTCTGCAGACTGTTCTTGAGATCGGCTCAGCCCTTGTTGCTGTGCATACTGTGCAGCAAGTGTCCGTGCTGCTTCTTTAGCTGCCGCACTCTGTCGCTGTCTTCAACACGTGCTCAACATCTGCAGACAGCTATTAGGTTGGGCTTAATACCCCAATGAACAAAAATCACAACAATCTTACTTATTCCATCACTATAGTTTGTGAAAATCTAAATGCCTTATCAGTCAAAATTAAATATGCTAGCTGATATTCTATTTTGATCACTGCTTCTTTGTTAAGATCAAGAACTATATTTGTTTTTTCCTTTCCTGCAATTACACAAATTAACTAATCATACTAAAAATAGGAAAAATACAAAAAGCAAACCAGGCTGCTTTCTCCTCATGAAAACAGCTTTCCCATTCTCTGCAACAGTTACATTCACATCAATTAATATCCAGAAACAAAATGCACACATTTATAATTCTGAAAAGAATTGAACCCACTAAAATGTAACCAGTTGCAACAACTAGTTGCAGTGGCTCCCTAAACCCTCACTTGTATTCTGTGTTTTTAGGGCTTTTTTTAGAGCTTTTTATCCTTTATCTTTACGTTTTATTGTCTCTTAAGATTTTACTTGTTACTTTGCTTTATATATTATATTCCAAACTTTAATGTTTTAAAACTTTACTTTCAAGACTCTATTCTAAGACTCAAGTTGTGCAAGAGGCAGTCTTAGATCTATTAGTTTAGTTTATCTTTGCGAATTCTGGACATTATTTTTCACCCACTCAGCCATGCCTCCGCTGTTTTATACAAAGGATCAGCTGTTAGCGCTACGCAACACCTGGATTCCCCTGGACCTGGACCTGGACCTCCCCGCGGAGTTAAAGAGGAAGAGAAGAGGATGCAGAGGTGGACCAAAATGTCAGGAGAGAAAGCGACGCTTCAGACCCAGCATTCCATCTATTATTATGGGGAACGTAAGATCTCTCCCCAATAAGATGGAAGAGCTAACAGCGCTGACCAAACACCAACGACAATATCGGAAAATCTGCATTATGTGCTTCACAGAGACCTGGCTGAATGAACTAATTCCGGACTCTCTCGTCTCCTTGGATGGCTTTCAGCTGGTGAGGGCGGACAGGGATGCTGAGGAGAGCGGTAGGAAGAAAGGTCACACCCCCAGTCTCTCCTTCTTATCTCTGGTGATTTTAACCATGCTCCCTTGGCTTCTACTCTCCCCACCTTCACTCAGTATGTGAAGTGCCAGACCAGGGAACAAAAAACTCTGGACCTGCTGTATGCCAACACAAAGGAGGCATACAGCTCAGTCCCCCTGCCCCCACTGGGCCGCTCAGACCACAACCTGGTCCATCTGATCCCCACCTACATCCCTATGGTGAGGAAAATAAAACCTACCACGAGGATCATACAAAGATGGACCGAGGAGACCAGCATGGTACTGAGGGGCTGTTTTGAGACCACTGACTGGGAGGTGCTGTGCAATTCAAATGGTAAAGACATTGACAGCTTGACCCACTGCATCACAGATTATATTAACTTCTGTGTTGAGAACATTGTACCCTCCAAGAAGGTCCGCTGTTTCTCCAACAATAAGCCGTGGGTCACCAGGGATCTAAGGGCCCTCCTGAACAAGAAGAAGAGGGCTTTTAGGTCTGGGGAGAAAGAGAGTCTGAAAAGGGTCCAGAAGGAGCTGAAGAGAGAGATAAGGAAGGGAAAGACCATCTACAGGAGGAAGCTGGAGAACCAACTCCAGAGAGACAACACCAAAGAGGTCTGGAGGAGCTTGAGGACCATTTCGGGCCATGGAGGGAACAGTGAGAGAGACCCGGAGTCCGGCGGCATGGAGTGGGCCAATGAACTGAATCAGTTCTTTAACAGATTCAGTCCTGCCCCCACTCCCCTGACCCCCCAGACCAGAAGCAACGCTCCCCCTCGTTCTCCTCCTCCTCCTTTTCCTCCCCCTCTTCCACCGGTCTCTGCATTACTGTCGATCAGGTGATAAAACAGCTAAAGAAGATCGAAGCAAGGAAGGCTACTGGTCCAGATGGCCTCAGCTCCAGATTACTGAGAGAGTGTGCGGATCAGCTTGGTAAAGTGATTCTGCATATTTTCAACCTCAGCCTCAGTCTACAGAAGGTCCCCACCTTGTGGAAAACTTCCTGTGTGGTCCCAGTTCCTAAGACTGCGTACCCCAGGGAGCCAAACCACTTCAGGCCGGTAGCATTAACCTCTCACCTGATCAAGACATTGGAGAGAATCATCCTTAATCACCTCAGCCCCCTGATGAATGCAGAGCTGGACACTCTGCAGTTTGCCTATCGTCCAGGCATTGGTGTGGAAGATCCTACCACCTACCTGATGCACAGGTCTCTTTCACACCTGGAGAACACGGGAAGCACGCTGAGAATGATGTTTTTTTACCTCTCCAGTGCGTTCAACACCATTCAGCCAGTCCTACTGAGAGGGAAACTGGAAGAGGCTGGAGTAAGGAACCACCTAGCTGCATGGATCATCGACTTCCTCACTGACAGACCACAATATGTGAGACTCCAGGACTGTACGTCTGATGTGGTAGCTTGCAGCACGGGGGCCCCACAAGGCACAGTGCTCTCTCCACTCCTCTTCTCCCTCTACACATCGGACTTCAAATATAATACAGACACCTGCCACCTCCAGAAGTTCTCTGACGACACCGCTATTGTTGGACAAGTGACGGACGGGAACAACCTGGAGTACAGGGGAGTCATCACAGCCTTTGGTGACTGGTGTAAGCAAAACCACCTCTACATCAACACCAGTAAGACAAAGGAAATGGTAATCGATTTTCGGAGGAATCCTCAACAGACCACTCGGGTGAACATCCAGGGTACAGACATTGAAATCGTGGAGAATTTTACGTACCTGGGTGTTCACCTCAACAACAAACTAGATTGGTCCACAAACATAGATGCCCTGTACAAAAGGGGCCAGAGCCGCCTCTACCTACTGAGGAGTCTACGGTCCTTTGGAGTGTGCAGGACACTGCTGAGGACTTTCTACGCCACTGTGGTGGCATCTACAGTGTTTTATGCAGTGCTCTGTTGGGGATGCGGGAGCACGGAGAGGGACAGGAACAGGCTGAATAAGCTGGTCAGGAGGGCCAGCTATGTTCTGGGCTGTCCTCTGGACTCTGTGGAGGAAGTGGGAGAGCGGAGGATGCTGACCAGGATGATGTCCATCATGGACAGCACCTCCCACCCCCTGCATGAGTCTGTGGAGTCCCTCCGAAGCTGCTTTAGCAATAGACTGCGGCACCCTCATTGCAGGAAGGAGCGCTTCCGCAGATCCTTCCTCCCATCAGCTGTCAGGCTCTTTAACAAAAAAATGGCTCAGTGTTAAGACCTACCGTATGCATGCATGTACATCTATGTGTATGTATGTATATACAGTGGTACCTCGACATACGAGCTTAATCCGTTCCGGGACTGAGCTCGCATGACAAGATTCTCGTAACTCGAGGTAAAGTTTCCCATTGAAATGAATGGGAAACAAATTAATTCGTTCCAACTCTCTGAAAAAAACACCAAAAACAGGATATTGGATTGAAAAAAATGTTTTATTTCTTATAATTCGCCATATATTGACAAAGTAATAAATAACGAGTGGTTTAATAGAAATCAAGTGTTTAATCTAACTAAAATTGGGCGGATTTCGCCGAGGGGAGAGGGGCTTCGGGTTTTTTTTTCTTCCACACAACGCACTCGTAAACAGAACAAACACTCCACCCTCACGTTCGCTATCGATGGGCTGTTTGCTGTCGTGTCAAAATATTCCGAAAATGATGCACACAAATGTCCTCACAATCGGAGAACGCACGACCACTTGCCAACGAGCAGCAGTCTTATCAGCGATCGCACCGCTGCTCATGGGAGCTTCGGGGGCGCTGGCTAGCGGCTCATTTTAGCTTGTAGCATCTGTGTTCGCATCCCCTCGAACGGCGACTATGATAGAGTTGCTACCGGGGATGCTGTTGCGAGCCAGTGCCCCCGATGTTCTTATGAGCAGCCAACGAGCAGAGTCTTTTATCAGCGATCGCCCCGCTGCTCATGGGAGCTTCAGGGGCGCTGGCTAGCGGCTCCTTTTAGCTTGTAGCATCTGTGTTCGCATCCCCTCGAACGGCGCCTATGATAGAGTTGCTACCGGGGATGCTGTTGCGAGCACGAGTATACTTCATTACCCAGAAAGCCCTCTTTTCCCTGCGCATGGGCGTTGTGCGTTTCCTGGTCTGAATAGCTCATCCGGTGCTCGTAAATATTGTTATACGTACACGAAAGATATGCAAAAAAAATGCCATGGCCACCTGGCTTGGTCGCATCACGAAATTTTGACCGCATCACGGGCGAATTATTCGATCGAAATTTCCCCCGTAAGACGAGCATTTTGTATGATGAGCGGTCGTATGACGAGGTACCACTGTATGTGCTAAGCAACACGCTTATTTATTTATTTATTTATTCATGTATTTATTAATTAACTTACTTATTACCTATCTATTTATGTCTAAAATGCCTTTCCTATTCCTGCATCCTCACCCTCTTGCTACTGTGACAACGAAATTTCCCGAATACGGGATGAATAAAGTTATCCAATCCAATATATATATATATATATATATATATATATATATATATACATATATGTAGATATATATACATATATATATACACATATATATATATATATATATATATATATATATATATATATATATATATATATATATATATATATATATATACATATATATATATATATATACATATATACATCAAGCATTTGCTTCATATTATATGGGTCTGTGTAAATCTTAAATATATCCGATACAATCTGTTTTCAATCAGTCCAATTACAATTTAAACATTTGCAGAGTATGTATTTAAACTTTTCCCCATAAATTAGATCAGCCACATCCAAAATGGATGCACAATCATTGACCGATTTTTTTTTTTTAATCTGCTCCTTCATTGTTGCGTTGTAACAACCTAGTCAAGTCAAGTGAAAGTATTATGAAGCACATTTAAAACGACAGCAGTCAAACCAAGTATTATATGCAAGATAAGATTAATTTCAAACAAACAAATAACAAATCCCATGTAACATAAAACAACAATATTAGGGCTTAGAAATAAGTCAAAAGTGTCAATTAATGTGTGCTTAATCGTGAAACGCTAGAGAAAACAAGTGACATTTCAAAACTCAATACTGTGGTGGTATGACTTTTCCTCTGTGATGGGGCCAACTATCAATTAATTATCTCTATGCAAAACGTTTCTTATCCTATGACTGCTGAAGACAATAGCTATTGCTGGCTTTGAAACCCGCATAACGGCCTAGGATTGTTTTTGATGGCCAAGTAATGTACTATGTTGTAAAATGGCACATGTTAAATGTTTTGTTGTTTTGTCTCGAATCTTCTCATTAAACAGTTACCCCATCTGATTGTAAACCACACTTATGCAGTATAAATGAAAAAGTATAACATATTCATCTATCACTTATGAAAAATAAACACATTTTCTTTTACTTTGAATAGTGCAGTCATACCTTGAGATATGAGCTTAATGCATTCCGTGACTGAGCTCGTATGTCGATTTACTCGTATCTTAAATCAAGGTTTCCTATAGAGATGAACTAAATACAAATTAATTTTTTTCCACCCTCTGAAAAAAACACAAAAAACAGGATATTACAGTGGAATTTTTTTTTATTTGTTCTAATTCACCATCTACTAACAGAGTAACAAATAATTAGTGGTTATGATGTTTAATACTAAAATGACACTATTCCGTACAACGCGGGGTGCGTGCAGGAAAGAGAGAGAGAAAGATCGAGAGAGAGAGAGTGCGAGAGAAAGAAAAAAAGAGACACTTGTTGGACGGCAACGCGCTCGTAACATAACATACGTAAACATAAATTCAACTTGAATGAAGGGTTCTGGTGGTGTTGAAGGCTCCCCTTTTTGAGATGCTCACTTTGCTTTTAAATTCATGTAAATTCCGGTGGCTTTTTCACATATTATCGACTCGGTCACACTATCTCCCGCTAACTGTTTATCTCTTATCCATATTAAAAGAAGGCTCTCCATCTCGTCATGAATGTCACTGCGCAGCTTGGAAATTATGGTTAGTCTTTGGAAGGCTAGATTATCTAAATAGCGTCCTTCTGCTTCAGAATGGTGCATATTGTTGAAAAATTCCTCCCGTATTGGCGAGCCAGCTCCATCACGCGTACACCACTCATAGAAAAAAATGCAATGCTCCGCCCAGTGCTCATATGGATCTTTACACGAGGGAGATGCGGCGAGAAAGATATCATAAGCAGCCTCTCCCGTCTCTTATGCTCGTATCTCAAAATTTGTTTCGTATCTCAAGGTAAATATTTTTACTCCTATCTCAAATTCCCCGTATGTCGAAGCACTTGTATGTCAAGGTATTACTGTATATATCTACTTGTGACATTTATTATTACCTAGAAATTTGATAAACTATAAATGATGTGGCATCAGAAACCTGTTTTGACATTCTGAATCCGAGAAAAACTAAAGTGAATGCTCCTGCCCATCTGATGCATGAATTTCAGTTTTCAATTGCATTTTCTCTGTAGCATGCATGCTCAGTTAGTATTGCTCTAATCACAGAATGTTCACTTGAGTTTATCAGTAATGGCATTCAGCTTAGCTCCTTTTTATAAACCAGGTGTTACAGAAACAAATACACCTGCATCTTTGTTTGCATCACTTTTTTAACCTCCTTTGGCGGACAATTTTGCAAGACCCTCTGCGCAAGCAACTTTTGCACTAAAGGTCAATGAAAGATAAACATTGCCACTGGTAAAATGGCATATCACTAGGCACACAGCTGTGTTAGGAATCTGTTAAGAGCCGGACAGAGGTGTGATTCATTGGTCTAAACAATACTCAGTAGAAGAACTACTGTGGGGGGGGGGGGGGTGGAGGGGTGTATGTGTGTGTATATATATATATATATATATATATATATATATATATATATATATACATATATATATATATATATATATATATATATATATATATATACATATATATATATATATATATATATATATATATATATATATATATATATATATATATACATATATATATATATATATATATATATATATATATATATATATATATATATATATATACATATATATATATATATATATATATATATATATATATATATATATATATATATACATATATATATATATATATATATATATATATATATATATATATATATATATACACACACACATACACCCCCCCCCCACAGTAGTTCTTCTACTGAGTATTGTTTAGACCAATGAATCACACCTCTGTCCGGCTCTTAACAGATTCCTATATATATATATATATATATATATATATATATATATATATATATATATATATATATATATATATATATATATATATATATATATATATAATCAGTGTATAGTTTCGCTTTCATACAGCCAGGAAATTCTTAAAATGTTTTATTCAGTATTTGTACAAAGGTTAATTATCTTTATCCAAATTTTTGGATTAAAGAACAAGCACACATTTACTTCTTTGCGGTTCCTTTGGTTTACTTGAATCACTTCTGGATGACCTGGGTAAGGGTTAGGTAGTGTAAGAGAAGGATTTTCAAAGAACATTCAGATGCATGGGCGACAAGGGTTAGGGTTAGGTTTAGGGTTTGGGTTACGGTTAGGGTTCATTTGACTACTGTCACAACTGCCTTTGCTAGCTCATAGCTATGATGCCATTCTGAAAGGTGAAAGCACCCCCATTGAATGGCTCGATATTAGGTCATATGTCAAGCTTGTTCTGTGTATACTTCAAATCATGGAACATTTCAGTCCCATCCCTTACTGTACAATAAAAGAAACAGCATCAGTCATTTCAGTGAGACTGACAAGTTTGAGTGTGATTGTCGTGTGTGGTGACATGTGCTGTTGAATGAGTTTGTTGTGTGTGTGGGGGGGCTCGGGAGGGCGGGTGTATATGTGCCTGTGAGCGTGTGAGAGAGCGAGAGGTGGAAATGGTAAGGGGAGGGATGGAGGCTGTCCTTTGGTGGACCTCGCTGTCACACACAATATTTAGCATGAAGCAGCCCCCACCCTTAGTGCCCACCCCTACATTGTGTGCGGGGATCAAACTGCACTGTTCCTGCAGTCTACATGACAGCGCAGAGGAGAGGCAAACTGTAGACTCACTCATTGACTCTGTCTGCTTTTGTGACTTTTTGACAAACCAAGGAACTTTTGTCCATGTCACCCTCACACCTGAAGCCAGGATACCCAGCAGCCTGCAGCAAATATCTTTGCCTTGTCTACGGATTAATTTAACCAGACGGGAATTGGATGTAAGTGCTCACATCTGCACTTCCCTCATGTTTAAGTTCTCATCTCATACCATGGTCTTTTAATTTAAAAAATATATATGTTTGTTTGCTTTGATTTATATTATATTATGTTTACTATTATTATTATTATTATTATTATTATTATTATTATTATTATTTACCTCCTCACGTGAATCCCTGCAAACAGACTGTCATCAACTCTGAATTACACCTTTTACAGCATGCAAATATGGCATGATGATGGTTGTCTCGACAGATTTTATTAAAATATTTTTTTAGCGGGTAAGCTTTACAGAAGCCACTTAGCTGCGTATCGATTATTTTATTTATTTTACACATGAAAATTAATGGCTTGCAAATTGTAATACATCAACGATTGAGAAAGAAAATATAACCAATATAAAACTGGCTGCGCAGAGGCATACTAAGATGTGGAAAATAATATTGTGAGTTCCAAAATTGATTGGTGGCAGGTGGTTGCGGGCCCACCAGACACTGTTCCACAGTCCACACCCATTAAACCCCCCCCTCACACACACAGACACATATACACACAATATACAAAGCCGCAGCAGTAATGAACAAGTTTAAAATTCACTATCAATCTACTATGAGCTACCCGTTTCGTGCATGAGTGTTTTAAAAATACAAAATGTACCTTTTGTTTCGTGATGTAGTTATTTGACTGAAACGGTATAGTATAATTAGCATTCGTGTAAACTTTTAAATTAATATGAAAGCCGTTTTTAAACTATGAGAAATTATTAATACTTCAAATAATGTATTTATATATTATTTGTATTAGTATAATTTTATTGCCAGCCTGGTGCAACTAGTCTCGTTTTTTTTTAACCAACTCAAAGTGTAAAATGAATAAATAAAGACGCCCCCCTAAATTAAATTCCTGTTGCTGATATCACGTTGAGATATTTGGAAAAACATTGTATTCATTAAATCAAATGTCGAGCGACAGTTTAATTATACTTTTAGTATTTTTTCCTTTCCTTTTTTATTGGTTGCTTTTGCCTGCTTATGAATAAGTTGTATTTTATTTAGTTAAAATATATTTATTTATTTTGACATTTAGAACACTTTTTAACACTAAAAGCAAAATCCTTACAATCTTTACAATTAACATCACGAGGTACTGTAAAGGAATTTCGTGGTGCCGAATGCGCAGACAAAAGGCCAATGCTGTAAAAAAGTTTAAAATGTCCACTACAAATAAGCGGTTCCATATAGGCAAGCCTTTAAAAATGAAATGACTAAAATTTATGATAACATCAAATAAACACTAGTAGTATCGTAAAATATTTGACATGCACGCGCGCGCGCGCGCGCGTGTTTGTGTGTGTGTGTGTGTGTGTGTGTGTGTGTGTATGTGTGTGTGTGTGTGTGTGTGTGTGTGTGTGTGTGTGTGTGTGCGTGTGTGTGTGTGTAACTGGACAGGCCTTGGCCTCTTCCCTCAATCATATGCAAATGGTTGTTATCGAAGGGCGCGAATTAACATCGACAAACATTGGGGCGAAATTCCATCTGCTGCCTGTTCAAGGAGGGCCTTAATAAGTTCTCAGACTGCAAAGTGACACACATCTTAATCAACTCGTAATCCCTAGAATTAATTCTCGACGCGTTTATGAATAATTCCTGCGCTGCTCGCCGCGGCCCGTGCAAATGCGAACAGTCTGCACAACGGACCGCCAGATGGACCTGGCAATCTCCCGAAAATATAAGGGGATATTTAGATTCTTTTTTTTAAATCTATTTTATTATTATTGTCACCAAATTTTTAATGAGATCGCTGCTACCAGGCTAAGAGTTATGCGAATCAACACAATACAAATCGATTTTTCACACTCATACACACACATACACACACACACACACACATATATATATATATATATATATATATATATATATATATATATATATATATATATATATATATATATATAAATATATAAATATATATATATATATATATATATATATATATATATATATATATATAAATATATAAATATATAAATATATATATATATATATATATATATACATAAATATATATATATATATATATATATATATATATATATATATATATATATATATATATATATATATATATATATATATATAAAATCTCATCTCAGTTTCTGAACCACTTTGTCCTCATTATATATTTGTTATGTGGAAGTTATTTGCAGGAAGGTGGTGAAATGATCTTGATTTTGGAAATATTGTCAGGTGGCACCCCTAGTGTGTGCAGGGTGGGCAGAAATAGTGAGGGGGCGTTAGGGTGCTGACACCTTGTTCTGGACAAAACGACTGGCTTGCATAAACCAAAGGCTGTCACTGCCAAACCGTCGGGTCTTTCCGCACCACATTGACACCAATCTGTCTGGCCATCCATCACTGTCAGATATATATCACCCCTCTGGATCGGTTTACAATAATATTTCAGAGGACACAAATTCATTCAGCTCCACAGTCTCAAAGGGGGTGCTGCATTTCTGTCTTCCAAATAACTGTCCAAATTCTACCCAAAAGGAATCTTTTTTTTCTTTTCTGACTGACACAGGACTTACCCAACTGAAAATTAAGGACTCTCCATTTCAAGCATTCATTCAATCACTTTCGGAACTGCTTTATCGTCACACGGGGCGTGGGGGGTGCTGGAGCCTATCCTAACTGAACTTCGGGCATAGGGAAAGGGACACCCTGGATTGTTGAATCACATTTCAACCATCTACCTTAAAAATGCTTTTCTTATTTTTTTTAAATGTCATGCGGTTAAAACCATCTTCCGCGTAACTTTAATCACAGCTCATCAGTTCACCGTAATTTAATATATGCTGCCCATTGCACTGCAGTTCAATTAATCAAAAGGGCGACCTTTCTGACTCCCAAATCAACTTTAAACCACAATTTTGTATCAAAGGTTTATTAATCCAAAACCACCACTGAGGCAGTGTGCTTATAAAGATAATCTCTCTACAAAGAATTTCTGACCTTATACAGTTTCAAATGTTCTTTCCAAGACAGGATTTATAGACCACGGCTTTGAATTTTTTTTTTTTGAGTTTTCTGATCTTTGGTAAAAGGCACCTGTCATTCTCACGGATGCTCAATGGAAAACAGATGCAATTCTCTCCTATTAAAAGCTCCCCAGAAAATGTATGTTATCTTATGTCTTGATTTCACACGACTTAATACATTGTGCGGCCCGAAAGCCCAGTGGTTAGCGCGTCAGCCTCATAGTTCTGGGGTTGTGGGTTCAATCCAAGTGCGGCCCTCACTGTGTGGAGTTTGCATGTTCTCCCCGAACTTTCGTGGGTTTTCTCCGGGTACTCCGGTTTCCTCCCCCTATAACAAAAACATGCAGGGTAGGCTAGTTGAGCATTCTTAACTACGCCTAGGTATTAGTGTGAGCGTGAATGGTTGTCCGTCTACAATTCACGGTGTACCTTGCCTGGTGCCTGTAGTTAGCTGGGATAGGCTCCAGCACTTCTGCGACCCTGGTGATGATGAATGGTTCAGAAAATGAATGAATGAATGCATACATTGCATCTTAATTGTTTACTCTCCTAATGCATGTGTTGATTGCCTATAAGTATGAATCCTCTAAAGCAGTGGTCGGGAACCTTTTTGACAGAGAGAGCCATAAACAATTCATATTTTCTAATGTTATTTCTTGACAGCCATTCTCAGAATTGAAAAGTAAAAATACATGAAAAGTGTGATTTTTTTGGTCATTTCACCACTTTTAAAGTACAAAAGTCTCTGAATTCTTTTGACAACATTGTTATGTGGTTGCTAATAAATCAGTATCAATGATATCATGCATGCAGAAGAGTGATAAAAAACAAAACTAGGATTAAAGTGGTGGTAGAGGTAGTGTCAACGCCACAGTGACGCTCATTTTAGTGCGTTCGGGACTCAGTTCTCTCACCAGTGATTTCCATATTTTACCTCACAGGTTAGTGGAGAGCCATACACACCTATGGAAAGAGCCACATATGGCTCCCGAGCCATAGGTTCCCTACCCCTGCTCTAAAGTGTGCTGCTATTGTACAATTTTGCCTTTAAATGTCTTACCTACTGCTTTTTCTCAATCCCTGCTCTCTCTAATGGCAATAGTTGTCACCCTTAAATTTGTATAACGCCAGAATGAGAAATAGTAATTATGTGCAAAAGAATTCACTCATAGTGAGTGTGTAAGCAGTCTGTCATTAAATCTGGTTTACACACTGAATATTACCGGGTGTATAATGTAAACGTGCAAAAGGTCATACCCTATTTTTAAAAATATGTCATATTGTTTAACAGGCTCCAGCACCCTAATGAGGATAAAGCGGTTCAGAAAATGAGATCAGAAGAGATATTGGTTAATATCTTTTCACCCCACATGCATCCACACAAAATATAGATGTACTATATGATGAAAATGTGTGTCATTTTGTTATTGATGTGTGACTAAATTTTTTTTTCTGTCTGTTCTAATGTTATCTGTACATAGATAATTGCATGATAATAAAAATAATATATGCTCCATGGAAATGGGTAACTGTACACGTATACGTACAAGACAACTCTTGCAATAATTGTATTTTTAAAAAGCCTATTCGTTTCGAGGGGCAAAAAAAAAGCCTAAATCACAAAATTAGGGTTGGTGATCAGCTGTATCGATAATTAAACTGTTGAAATTTGGTTTTAATAACTTGTGTTTTGTGTGTCCAGATGCAGAGCCCGGTTATGGATTTTAACCTTCTGACGGACAGCGAGGCACGCAGCCCAGCACTGTCGCTCTCTGACTCTGGGACGCCACAGCATGACCAGGGATGTAAAGGTCAGGAGAGCAGTGGTAAGAGGCTTTGTTACTGTGTATCCTACTACTAATACTACTACTACCACTAGTACTTCTACTACTAGTATAGTAGTAGTGCTACGAGCACTATTAATACTTTTACTTCAAATAACTTTCAACTTATTCCAATAATATAAGAATGATTTGTGGATTCACCAATAACAGTATTAATCCCACCAATAATGAAAGTATGAATATAATGTGTAGGGTTGGTTATCATGTTATAAATATATGTATATCCAGTGGTGGTCCGTGAATTTCCTAGTGACACCTTCAGCTGTCGGAATCAATCCAACCCTCAAAAACTATTTTATGGCTATAAAACCTCTACTGCAGCTACAGCTGCGACACATAAAAAATCATCTTTACAACGTCTTTTTCTTGAGTCTGTATCCGTTTTTGCTACCGCAACCAGGATGGCAGCCGGTGGCGGTAGCTCCGTCCACTCTTGCTCGTTTTGTGTTTTTGCTGCTTTTCTGTCTTAATGATTTGATTTGGTGATTCTTAATGATCCCATTTACTTTGCTTTGCACACTGGTACCTCGACCTACGATCAGCTCTACCTACGACATGCTTGAGATACGATGAAAATTTTGATCAAATAATTCGCCCTAGATACGATCAAAATTTCGAGATGCGACCAAGCCAGGTGGCCATGGCACTGTCTTGCCGCATCTCTTTCGTGTATAACAGATATCTACGAGCACTGAACGGTTTCTTTCGCCTACACATGGACCAGAAAACACACAACGCGCATGTGCGGCCAAAAAGAAGGCTTTCTGGGTAATGAAGTATACTCGTGCACACAGAACCGATAGCCAATGGCACCCTTTCTCAGAATAAAACTTCATTACCCACAATCAATACGTAGGTAGGCAGCTGTTGCATTTTCTGCTTTTCCTTCCTTAGCCTGTTAGCTCCCGCGATTGCTTATTCAAGACTACTTCTCGTTGGCAAGTGGTCGTGCGTTATCCTATTGTGAGGACATTTGTGTGCATCATTTCCTGAATATTTTGAAGGGAATACAACAGCAAACAGCCCATCGATAGCGAACGTGAGGGTGTAGGCGTGGCAAACAGCTAACCCGGCCAGAACGAAGGGAAAAAAAAATAAAAAAAAATTAGAATTCAGTTTTGTGTAAAGTTACATTAAAAGTATGTTTGAGTGTGTCTGTATATATTAATCCAAGTTAATTTAAATTAGTTTGTTTCGTTACGAGTGCATTGTCGTGTTCTTTGGGTTACGCCAAATAAAAACATGAATAGGGTGAACAACATCCATTACAATGTCCAAAAAAAAGAAATTGGAAATTATGCTGAGCGGGGATTTGCAGTGGAAAATTGTCGTGGAAAGTCCCCCCGAACCCGAATATTATTTAGGAATATATCCATATTTTAATCACCAAAAATCATTTTTAACTGTACACAATATCCATCCTTCTTTCTTTCCTCCTTCTTTTCTATCGCCATCGAAGCTAATGCTGAAAGTCGAGCCTGTCCTGTCGTATTTCTGGCATACGTTTTTATTTGATTTAGTGCTGAAAATGTTCGTTCCCAGTTGTGACAGGCTTGCTTGCTTTTGAGTTGTCAGACCTTTCTTAATGATGTCCAGCTTTTTTTTCTTGCAAAGTCTGTCTTGAAAATGGCTTTGACTGTAAATCTGCAAACAAATCAATTTCTTCCCCTCCTTCAGCCATTGCGGGTTGACAAAACCGCTATTAAATCAACACAACAATATATTTGCCTGTGCAGCTCGCTCCAGATACAGTTTGGTAGCTCTGGCTCGTCCACTCTATCACTAGCCAATCATAGTTGGTGAAAGCGATGACGTATCCGTACGCCTGCAAGAAGGCAATGACGTGTCCCTACGCCTGCGAGAAGGCCTTGGTGTCACCAAATCGAATTCTGATTGGTTAAAGCAACAGTCTTATCAATGCTTGTTTAATGCAGCAGAGCCTGCAGAACTCATTGTGAAGGCCTTGAGGCAGATTTCTGACCCTGGCAACAAATAATGGCTGAAATGTGATTGGTTAAATGCTTCAATATGAAAACACACATCTGGAAGCAGTGCAACCAGGGGAAAAGCAATGAAAGGAAGCTAACAGACAATTTGGTATTATTTAATAAGTATTCATGGACAAAATATAATTAACATCAGTCTGTGATTCAGATATTTCTTAGGCCAGCAGAGAAGGCCATGAAGGCCCTGACGGCACACCATTGTGTATATCCCACCTCTTGCACCAAATCAGTCGATTGAAATAAAATTAACTTGTATACAAAACTAATGCACAATATCCTACTTATACACATTTAAATTTAAGAAAAAAATAAAATGATTGTAAAATAAAAAGTTGATGGGTGGCCCGGTGGAGCGAGTTGTTTGCAAGTCGGCCTCACAGGTCTGGGGTCCTGGGTTCAAATCCAGGTCAGTCCACCTGTATGGTGTTTGCATGTTCTCCTGCGTGGTTTTCCTCCAGGTACTCCGGTTTCTTCCCACATTCCAAAAACACGCATGGTAGGCTGATTGGACACTCTAAATGCCCCCACGTTTGGGTGTGAGTGTGCATGGTTGTCCCTTTGCTTGTGCCCTGCGATAAGCTGGGCACCGGCAGGGTGTCCCCCGCCTCTGGACCGGGGTCCGCTGGGATAGGCTCCAGCACCCCCCGTGACCCTAAGGAGGTTAAAGCGGTTCAGAAAATGAGATGAAATGAGTCTAAAAAGTTGATTTGGGGTTTCTTTCCAGTATTAATTTCTGGCATAATCACCATTCCAAAGCCTGTTTAATTAGAACCAAGTCGAGTGTCGAGACTATTTCCCGTTTTTACTCCTAAGTCAGTTTATTTTAGCACAGCACTCCATTGTCTGTCTTCAAACGACAGCTGAGAATTAATTGCTTAGTACTGAATTATTCAGGGGATACTGTTATTCAAAGTGCTCTGCTGGCAAACCCACGCATTATTATTACTAATATTATTAGAATTATCATTTCTACTACATAATCATCATTTGCTTTTCGATATAAGTACAATAAAATCCATTCACTTATTATTTCAAAGCATCGTGTAATATTAGATGTTAATATGTGCAATAAATAAATAAATGTAAAAGGCAAGCGGATGCGCTAAAACAAAGCGCTCTAACACTTAATATTCGGACACCATGCCAGTTTTTGCAATGGTTGCTTTCATGCTCATGAAGTAGTGAATAAAGCGCCATATATTTCTATCTACTTTTTAATAAAGTCGAGTCGCTTGGAGGATAAAAGAGCGCCTCACGTGGACACGGCATTTTCCTTCCATTTGATTTATTAAAACATTAAAATCGTAAATTTGATGACGGATCAGATGATAAACTGGGGCTAAATGGAAGTGTAATCGACCAGTTCATACCCAATAACAGTAATTGGTAGAGTGTTTAATGAATACATTGGGGGTATCATAAGCGCACGTTTGACAGAAAGAAACGAATAACGTTGCGCACATTAGGAAATGGCACTGAAAGTGCATCTATATACAGTTGCAATGTGTCTAAAATTAATTTGACTATTTTTAAATAGTGACCAACAGTACCGCCAACGAACAACGGGGAAAACTCTTTATTTCTATTCTTTTTAAAACAATAACTTTTATTTATACATTTTTTTCTTTGCAAGGACACTCAATGCTGGCCTGCATGAATAATAATACTAATAACAACAACAACAATAATAATAATAGTAATAGTAATAATAATAATAATAATAATTGTTATTATTATTGTAGTAATTATAATAATAATTATAGTAATTATAACAATAATAATAATTATAGTAATTATAACAATAATAATTATAGTAATTATGATAATAATAATTATAGTAATAATAATAATAATTATAATAATTAATACTTTCTGGCATAGGGTGTGATGGTGAACACCCTAGCCGACTATAAAAGTCAAACTATACATTGCTGCACATTAATTTTAAAATGTCACAACAGAAAGAAGTCCAAATGAAGATAGAATTAAACAAATTCATAGTCTGCTTTGCAAGAAGGAGCAGAATGAGTGATGAATGAATATTATTCTTCATCTGTGTTACTCCCTGCCAGTACCTTCCTGAGCTAGTACTAAGCCATTGTTCTATCTGAGCATACGCATTGCCATCACGCACCCTCGCGAAGTGTTATCAGGAGGCCATCCGATGGATTTCTGCGTTATAATATATTATTAGTATGTCTGTTTGGATTGTGTGAGATTGCTCAAATGATTTTAAAAAATATGTACTACTACCTTTTTGAATGCAACGTCGTTACTCTTGATGCTTGACCACTAACTAATGCACGCATGTATCAATATAGTATTTCAGACAAAAAACCCAAATAGAATATAAATGACAATGCAAGGTGATATCTCCACTCGATTTGGGCTGCTTTTGGCAACGGGGAGCAGACGTCGATGAAGTGGAAAAACTTGTTAGAACACTGCTATGTACAAAGTCAGCATGAAATTGAGTTGCTTCATGAAGTATATGTTCCAAGAAAATGATTACATAAAAGTCATCTGAGTGACTTGCTGTCATGCACGAATTGACGGACATGATGGTGGATCTCTTCCATACTTAGTTCTGTAGTTTCGCTAAGTCTACCTATCCGATTTTGTGTCAATAAACCATGAGACACATTGCGCCTTCTCTTGAGGGGTAGTAGCCATTTTGTAGTGGTTCATTCAATATCACCTCTTTCACAAACAGGATCCCTGAAACACACAAATGCAGTGTGATAAAAAACTTTAATAAACACTGAATACACACACATATATATATATATATATATATATATATATATATATATATATATATATATATATATATATATATATATATATATACATTTATTATAAATGCAATTGATTAGATATTTTATTCATATTTGTATATACACACACACACACACACACACTCATGTAGAAAATTACATGAGAGGTTATTTGCTTAAAAGCTTTTATAACACGCTGCACTGCGAATCTAACCTGGAAAAAGTCTGGCTTGTCAGCACATTATCAGTCAGATTGCTCCCATTGTTAGCAAGCGCGTTGCTCTAAAAAGGGCTGCCCTTTCCTCTGTATTGTGTTTTAGACTTTGGCCTTAAGTGACAGCTTAGCCAGTGTCAGTTTACTGCCAGATAACAGCCTCAGCACGGTTTTTATTGGTTTTTCTGGTGGCCCTGCAGAGTCTCTTTTTAAAGCCCACTCATGATTTCCAACCACTCCCAGAGAATTAAACCCTCACCAAACAGAGCTCAACCAGCCCCATTCACAAAAGCCTGATTCCCAGGATTAGCTTGACAACTAATTTCATTTCTTTCTGTGAGGTCCTCACAACAGCGGCAGCCAAATCTGGTTGAGTCTCAGCCGACATAACATGGATGTGTAGTCCACTAAACTCATTGTCCTGGACAACAGATTCAACCACTCAGTATTTCACTACGTCTCTCAACATGTATGTAACCAGTGGTTGTCATGGACCAGCCGAAAGGAAATATAGTGTAGTGTTATCATCAATAATGTGAGATTTAGTGGTGCTTTACAATTGAAACAATGACAAAGAAAAAAGAACACAGTAGTCCACAGACCACAAAATAAACACAGTTTTATGTGTTATCATCTGAAAAAGTCAACATTTAGCACGATGCATATAAAAGATCTATGTAGTATCTTTCCTTACAACGTAGACTGGTCAGATGGCCAGAGGTGAAGCACACAGAGCTCAATTGCAGGGCACACATCAAACAACAATTTGCACTGTAGTTGTAATCTATAACCATTTTAGAGCACCTCGTGGTGTAGAGGTTCACTCGCCTGACTTCGGTGCGGGCATGCGCGGGCTTGATTGCGAGTGCGGATGGTCATTTGTCTCTCTGTGTGCCCTACGGCTGACTGGCGGCCATCTAGGGTGTAGTCTGCCTTTCGCCCGAAGTCAGCTGCTTTAGGCTACAGCAACCGCCTCAACCCTTTCGAGGATGCGCAGACAACCATTCACGATCAAAATCATACCTAGGGGCAATTTAGAGTGTCTAATCAGCCTACCATGCATGTTTTTGGAATGTGGGAGGAAACCGGAGTATCAGGAGAAAACCCACGCAGGCCCGGGTAGAGCATGTAAAGCTGGATTTGAACCTAGGACCGCACAGCTGCTAGGCCGACGCTAACCACTCAAGCTGCCGGGCCGCTTGGACACATACAGAGACAGAAAATCATGCACATGCACATTAACAAACTCAAAGAAGATAGAATCAGTCCATGCTTGATTTTGATTGGATACCTGAATCATGTGTGACCCACAAAATAATTTAGGTTCATCTCAAATATTTTGAGTACTGTGAAAAAGCTCATGGTGTAGTGGTTCACCTGCCTGACTTTGGTGCGGGCAGGCGCGTGGTTTATTCCCGCTTGTGGGGATATGATTGTGAGTGTAAATGGTCGTTTATCTCTCTGTTAGCCCTATGGCTAGGATAGTCTGCCTTTCGTGAGATGGGATAGGTTCCGGCAACCCCCGCAACGCTTACGACGATGCGTGGTAGGGAAGATGCATAAATGAAAAAGCAAAAACATTTTTGTCAGTCATTTTAGAAAGTGAAACACATACCGTATTTTATGTCACACGTTTTTTCATAGTTTGTCTGGGCTTGCGACTAATACCAAGTCTATATACACACATACACACACATACACACACACACACACACACACCGTAAAACCTCTATTTGAGCGGTACCCCTATTGGAACGGCACCTCTAATAAAACGGCACTTTGGGGGAAGAATTGAAAAATAGAACGGCACACTATTTGAACGGCACCTCTAATTGAACGTCTTGAAAGTTTGAAAAATAAAGTGGCATGCCGGTGAAATACAGGTTTTACGGCTCAACCTGAGAAGGTGGTCAGATGGCAAATACCTTCTTGCCTGGGATTCATACCGTTGTCACATCAGCGATGCCAGCAAGAAGCAATTGAAGAAGTTCCAGATTGATGTGGCCGTGATTCCAGGAGGCTGCACCAAATTTATACAGGCCCAGTACTGGAACACCCCATCAAGGCCAAAGTCCGACAGTTCAATGAAAACTGGATGTTACACGGCAAGAAGAGCTACACCAAATCCGGCAACATGCGAGCACCATCAATGGAAGTTTATTTGAAATGGATTGTCGATGCTTGGGATCACCTGCCGAAGGATCAAATCATTGGATTGGATTGGATAACTTTATTCATCCCGTATTCGGGAAATTTCATTGTGACAGAAGCAAGAAAAGGCATAGTTATAAGTTAGACAGTACAGTCAAAGGCCACAGAACAACAAAGCAAAAGCAAAAAGCACAAAGTACAAAGCAAATCAAAGTCAATGGGATCATTAAGGATCACCAAATCATTAAGACAGAAAAGCAGCAAAAACACAAAACGAGCTACGAGTTTCGGTAGCAAAAACGGATAGACTCAAAAAGACGTTGTAAAGTTGGACAAAAACTGGAACCACACACAGGAAGTCTTCCACGAGATGGGGAACTTCTGCAGACTGTGACCGAGGTAGAGAATATGCAGAGTCACTCTTCCAAGCTTATCCGCACAGTTCCTCAGTAGTCTGGAGCTGAAGAAAACAGCAGCAGGGCAGAACTCCTCGACTCCGTTGCTGGTAAGCGCCGACAGCTCTTCCATCTTATCCCACGATGGAATGGTTGGTCAGAAGCGTTGCGTCTGCTCCCGGCACTTTTGTCCAGCACCGAAACTCTGGCGGCACCGAAGTGTTGCTCCTTCTGCTGCGCATCGTAACAGCTAATCCCATGTGTGTGACAGCGTAGGCATGGCTGAATGGTTCCAAAAAAATAAGTAGCCGAAAGAAGCCAGGCTAACAGAACAAGGAAAGTTGTAAAAACATTAAAGTAAAAAGTATAAAGTACAAAGTAAAGTAAAAAGGGATGTATTAAGAAATATTAAAATGTAATTTAAAAAAAGATAGAAGGGCTGTAAATCACGAAAAACATAAGAGTGTAGAGCTACTGCCACTGGCTCCCGCGTGAACGGCGCCATCTTGGAATTTCCATCATCATCAAGACGTTCTAGGGATGGGGACTGACCAACGCCAGATCCATTGTTTCAGGTCAGACAGCCCGATTCAGACTGGAATGAATGAATGACGATGAACGTGAACTCACTCAGACACTCGACCCTGATGTGGAAGGTGATGTGAATGACGAGGACAGCTACAACAGCGACGTGTCACTTGATTTTCACCAGTGAATTTGTAATTACTTACCAGTAATCACCACTTGTGCCTTTTGTCAAATAAATATGTTACCTGGTTTCTCTTTTCATCTATATAAGTTACCGCATCTTCTTAAAATTTTGACCAGCTAGTCGTAAAATAGAGCGGCACCCTCTAATTGAACGGCACTACGGGGGAAAGTTTGAAAAATAGAACGGCATGCCGTTGAAATAGACGTTTTACGGTGTATGTATATATATATATATATATATATATATATATATATATATATATATATATATATTCATTCATTCATTTTCTGAATGGCTTTATCGTCTCTCTCAATATGGTCACGGGGGGATGCTGGAGCCCATCCTATCTGATTTCGGGCAAGAGGCGGGGGACACCCTGAATTGGTGGCCAGCCAATCACAGGGCATGAGGAGACAACCATTTACTCTCACACACATACCTAGGGGCAATTTAGATAGTCCAACCAGCCTGTGAAATATGAATTGTATTCTTAGATTTAATCTTGCACCCTTCTGCACTCTTATGACTTTAAAGTTACTAGAATAGAATTTTACTGACACCTACAGTTCTGTCATCACTTTGTATATAGCACACCTCCCCCTTTGTATTCCAGCCTAAAGTTTGTCTCCGCCTACTTCTATTAAATATCTTCACCCACCGTTGGAACGGCGTATCTGGCTGGGAGTCGTCTACACATGAACGTGGGTTCTGCCCACCCCCATCCGGCTACGAAGGGTGGGGG
Organism: Stigmatopora argus; assembly: GCF_051989625.1. Taxonomy (NCBI): domain Eukaryota; kingdom Metazoa; phylum Chordata; class Actinopteri; order Syngnathiformes; family Syngnathidae; genus Stigmatopora; species Stigmatopora argus. The sequence continues at coordinate 15,809,272 of NC_135397.1, read as the reverse complement.
CTAAAGAAGAACAAAGAAAGCAGAGCGGGCAGCGGCCATTTTGAGAACCGTTCAGATGAGTCTCCCCCAGATAACCTCCATCGGCCGGGAGTCAAAAACTACCACTGTTTGCTGCTTCCTCTGTATGAATATTATTGTCGAGGCAATCCAGCTTTGACACAGCCTACCATGCATGATTTTGGAATTTGAGAGGAAACCGGAGTACCCGGAGAAAACACATGCAAGCCGGGGGTGAACATGCAAACTCCACACAGGTGGACCGACTTGGATTTGAACCAGGACCCCAGAACTGTGAGGCCGACACACGAACCACTCAACCGCCGGGCCGCCTGGGAGACCCTTTCACTTTTTTAAATTTGCCAATAAATATTGAACTTTTTTCCATGATATCCAAACTGTACAGGATGAACCTGTGAACTTGGTCACCTACGTAAATGCAGCGATCCTTTCCACACCCATTGTCTTCAATAGTTTTAAAATAGCACACCAATCCATCATTGTAGGGGGATGCCATAAGTACTGTAGACAAATAGCACTCACATTCATATTAAAAAACAAATTTTTTACTCTACAATTAATCCAACAGGCATTTTTTTGGAATCTGGTTGGATGGCCGCTTCATCGCAGAAATATCCTGCTCAATCCACACAAATCTGAGTTGAGTCAAACCAAAAATGTTTAATCTGAAAAACATATATGATAAATGGAACTCAATATGCCAGCACATTAATCCATTAGTAAAACATCAAACAAAGGAAAAACTAAAGTAAAAAGAACGAAAATGTGCTCCTGGGGTAAGCCAGTACGCCAATTGTTGAGTGAAAACTTTTATGTAGAGGTGATATGTGGCACTCAATCTGAAAATATTTCAAAAACATTTTAAAGAAATGAATGTTAACATGTTTAGTCACTCTGTTTATACTTTCACTGATCTTCTACGGGCACACTCTCCTGTTTATGACTGTAGACACAGAAAAATCTCACCAGAATCAGTTGGATGAGTGCAGTACTGATGACGGCTCACTGAAGAAGAAGCAGCGCAGGCAGAGAACACATTTCACCAGCCAGCAGCTCCAAGAGCTGGAAGCCACCTTTCAGAGGAACCGCTATCCTGACATGAGTACCAGAGAGGAGATTGCTGTGTGGACCAATCTCACAGAGGCCCGGGTCAGGGTAGGTACACACATTTCATTTCATTTCATTTTCTGAACCGCTTTATCTTCACTAGGATCGCGGGGGGTGCTGTAGCCTATCTTAGCTGCCTTCGGGCACGAGGCGGGGGACACCCTGAATCAGTTGCCAGTCAATCACAGGGCTGCCATATGTATACCGTGTTTTCTCGCCGATTGACCGCCTCCAAGTATATGCCATACCCTTTAAATTGCCATAAAATTATTGAATTTTATGATTTCTCTCGTATGAGACACCCCCTGATTCACAATTTTCACCTCCATATTAATGGTTTTCATAAGGAGTACAAATGTGTTACTTTGAAGCGAAAATCTTAAGAAAATCATTGGATGTGGTATTTCTGAGATACTGTATGAATCGAAAGGATCGACTTCTGGATTACACATTCCGAAAGGGTGTTGCCTGCACGGGGACGAATTCACCCCCTGATTCACAATTTTCACCTCCATATTAATGGTTTTCATAAGGAGTACAAATGTGTTACTTTGAAGCGAAAATCTTAAGAAAATCATTGGATGTGGTATTTCTGAGATACTGTATGAATCGAAAGGATCGTCTTCTGGATTACACATTCTGAAAGGGTGTTGCCTGCACGGGGACAAATTCAAAAAGAAAGTCACGTAAGCATTACAAACAGGAAGTGTGACCGAGTCCCTGGATGGAATGGTAGCAAGACATACACATTACGCAGGTATCAAGGCTGATATTTTAATGATCGACCGAAAGACCTTCGATCAGCTTTACCAACTATTGGGATGTGCTGACATGGTAAACACTACGAACACATCTTTCAAGGTTATTCGCGTCTGGCCAGTTAGTGCACGTTTACCTACTAGTAAAAGGTAAAATGGTGGTGCCCTGAGCGAGTAATGACAGGCACAAGTAAGTCAGTTTTTTTCACGTTTTATGCAAGATACGTTTTTTTTCTTGAATTTCATTCATAGACGTTACAATTAATTTTGTTTAGCGCTTTATCTGTTTATCTTTTGTGTATTTTGAAATAAATGACCGTATCGGCCGCATTGTCTTGTGTTAAAGCGTTTCGTCTCTGTCACCTTGCTGTTTTGTGCATGTCAATTCTAATTTGTGGACATCTAAGCCTTACCCTTGATTAGTCATTATTTGTTATAAAAATACGGCTTATATGCGAGAAAATACAGTACATTCATTTATTCATCTTCCATACTGCCCATCCTTGTCAGGGTTGTGGGGGTTGCCGGAGCCTATCCCAGCCGACTTCGAGCGGAAGGCAGACTACTAGACTGGTGGCCAGTCAGCCGTAGAGCACACAGAGAGACAGACGACTCACAATCATACCACCACCAGCGGGAACCAAGCCCGTTCCAGAACTTCTTTCCCAACTTGGATTTTTCTTAAGTAGAGCAGTGCTTAAAATTTAAATTTTCTTTTTTCATTTTCTATTCATGCGAGTGTAAGGAGAAAGCTAACGTTAGGCTTAGGCAGCAAAGCACACAGACACAGGTGCATGAACACACATCTAAACAACTTAAAATTATAAAATCAAAATAACTTAGCATTAAATAGAATTCCAAAGAAGGAACAGTCTCTCCATCTTGTCGTTCAGTACAGAGAGGCCATGCCAAGGAGTTGTCACTTTTAATGCTTCTTTTGGCTTCAATATCGTTGTGATGGTAGGTGGGTTCGGCTATATTGCCTTGCAGTATCAGCCATGGATGGATAACAGGGCCCGAGTGTTAGGGTTTCCTGGTTTCTTCCCACATTCCAACGACGTTCTTGGGAAAGTGGTTGAACACTCTAAATTGCCCCTAGATATGATTGTGCGCATGAGTGGTTGTCTGTCTCCTTGTTCCCTGCGATTGGCTGGGCACCAATCCAAGGTATCCCCCACCAGGTTCCTGTACTTGGCTGAGATAGGCTCCAGCACCCCCACTGCCCCAGTGAGGATAATCGTATGGAACATGAATAAATGAATGAATTATTATATTTATGATCACAATTGCACCTTCTGATGGTGTGGAAAAAGGCTCCCCAACCTTTTTGAAACTAGATATCTTGTGAAATTTCTTGTAAGTCATCATGTCCCATTACTTGTGAGCTATTTTAAAAATAAGCATGCTGGCTAATCATGCTGTGACTTTTGGATTCACCATTGGTTGTGTACAAACAGTGGTACAGGATAGGTTTTAAATAGAAAGAAAAGAAAACAATAGGAAAGTCTTGTTTGAACAGCTTAACTTCATTTACTGTAATTAATCAAATGCATTTTAAAAAGGTAAACGGTCCAATTTAACTGAACCAATTGATTCGAATGCATAATTGGTCGCTTGACACCAACCCATTCAGGGTATACCCATCTCCTGCCCACCCCTCCAATTCTCATGGGGATAAGTGAAACAGATAATGGAGAGATAATTCTGAACAAAGGCTCATACCCAATTGTACGAGGGGATACACATTTGTCCAACCTTAATGTACAGTATTATTCACAAAGTCTTGCTTACCAGTCAGCCTTCTTTGCAACTGTATCATAATGTTATACGTTTACCTCCCCACTTCTAAAATATAAATATTGCTTCAATTTATATCTACAGGTTTTCAGTATTAATAATGGTCTAAAATATTTTAAATGATTAAAATGAGCGGTGAGCAATTTTCATTATATGACAAAAGACTGGCATTTGAACATTTTTTTTCATCCACTGTGATCTTTGTAAAATCTAATTTCCCCTTTGGGGTGAAAGTCAAAAGTTGTCTGTCTCCACGTATCAGCTTTGTGACTGACTTGTGATACAAGAAGGCCGCCTCGTGGTGAAGAGGTTCACTCGCCTAACTTCGTTGCGGGCAGGCACAAGCTCGATTCCCGCTGGTGGCAGTATGATTGTGAGTGCGGATGGTTCTTTGCCTCTCTGTGTGCCCTACGGCTGACTGGCCTACTGTGTAGTATGCCTTTCACACGATGTATGCCCGGTTAGGCTCCAGCAAACCCCACAACCCTTTCGAAGATGCAAGGTATGAAAGATGAATGAATGAATGAATGAATGGTGATGCAAGAGATTAAAATGAATTGGAATTGCAAAGTCTATGGGTCGACAAGTATAGTATTTACACGTGGCTGAGTAGCAATCTAAATTAATCATAGTTCAGCCTTCAGAATGTTACTGCAGAATTAACAAAACTTTTAAGCAGTTCTAAAAGTGGATGTTAAATTGAGATATGTTGCAACCCAGTGGCGGGCCGTGAATTTCAATCCGACGCCTTCAGTGCTATGTATGAATCACTCCAACCCTCAAAAACTATTTTATGGCTATAAAACCTTTACTGCAGCAACAGCTGCAACACATACAAAAAAGCATCAATAATAACCTCATACAATTGAAATATTATTTAGGAATATAGCCATATTTTACTCACCAAAAATCATTTTTATTTGTACACAAAATCCATCCTCCTTTCTTTCCCCCTTCTTTTTTATCGCCATCAAAGCTAATGGTGAAAGTCAAGCCTGTCCTGTCGTATTTCTGGCATAAGTTTTTATTCGATTTAGTGCTGAAAATGTCCGTTCCCGGTTGTGACAGGCTTGCTTGCTTCGGAGTTGTCCGAACGTTCTTAATGATATCCAGTTTTTCTTGAAAAGTCCGTCTTGAAAATGGCTTTACAGTAAATCTGCAAACAAATCAATTTCTTCTCCTCCTTAAAGCAACAGTTTTATCGATGCTTGTTTTATGCAGCAGAGCCTGCAGAATTGATTGTGAAGGCCTCAAGGCAGATTTCTGACCCTGGCAACAAATAATGGCTCAAATCTGATTGGTTAGATGCTTAAATATGAAAACACACATCTGGAAGAGGCGCAACCAGGGGATGAGGAATGAAAGGAAGCTGACAGACAATTTGGAATTATTTAATAAGTATTCATGGACAAAACATAATTAACATCAGTCTGTGATTCAGATATTTTTTTAGGCCAGCAGAGAAGGCCTTGCAGGCACTGACGATCCACCACTGTTGCAACTATTTGACTAATATACAATTTAGATCTGTAAAGCAATTAATCTCATTATTTTTCAACCAAACCGATAAGAAAACATAATTCCATTATTATTGGCTTCACCAAAACTATTCAACAATGCATTTTTATCAGTAGTCCTCTCACACTGAAATTTGTTATGATCAGCCTGGTTGGCGAGGTGGAGTGGAACCCAGGAGCAGGAAGCAGGCAACGAAAGGGAAGTGCTGGTGTATAACTTAAGGTTTTAATGGAAAATAATTACAAAATAACCTTACAAAATATAAAAGTAGAGGGGCGAGAGAGATGTATGTCGCCTCGTACTGAACGATCTCTGGAGGGACGACGGTGATGTCGCCTCCCTCTGAACGGTCTCTGGAGGGATGACGGCGACGTCGCCTCCTCCTGAATGGTGTCTGGAGGGACGACAGCATTATTGCAGATCAACTCACCCTGAACAGTCTCTGCAGAGACAAGGCGATGTCACAGGCCGCCTCGGCCGGGACGCACGAAGGGTTGCAGGGCACCGCAACTGAGTAGCACCATGGCCCTGCCTTCAGAGACGCCGCCATCGGGCCCCCCCTTCAGAGGTGCCGGCGTAAGGGTCGCCAACTAGCAACGGGATGGGCGCAGAGGAGCGGGGGACGGCCGCAGAAGAGCAAGGCAATGAGACAGACACAGAGGAGTGACACGCAGGAGAGGACACTGGAGAGCGGCACACAGGAGCAGGAGATGGCGAAAGAGAGCAACACACAGGAGATGGTACTAGAGACCGGCTAGCAGGAACAGGCACTAGAGAGTGGCTAGCGGCAACAGGCACTAGAGAGCAGCTAGCGGGAACAGGCATTTTAGAGCAGCTAGCGGGAACAGGCAGTTAAGAGTGGCCAGTGAGAACAGGCACTTGAGAGTGGCCAGCAGGAACAGGCACTTGAGAGTTGCTAGCGGAAACAGGCGCTTGAGAGCGGCTAGCAGGAACAGGCGCTTGAGATCAGCTAGCGGGAACAGGCGCTTGAGAGTGGCTAGTGGGGACTGGAGAGCGGTTAGCAGGCACTGGAGAGCAGCTAGCCAGTACTCGAGAGCACCTAGCGGACACTGGAGAGTGGCTAGCGGGCACTGGAGAGCGGCTGCCGGGATCCGGCACTTGAGAGTGGCCGCCGGGGTCCCTCACAGGAGAATGGGGATCTGGCTCGGGAGCTCAGCCATTGACTATCTGCCCACTCCTCCTCCTCTGTGGAAGGGCACGCCATCCCCTCCGGGCGAACAACGTGGGCTGGCCGGCAGCCCAAACAGCCTCTTCCTTAGCATCTTGAGGAGGAGCACACCACCACGTTCCTGACGAAAAAGGAAAAACAATTCTTCGGCTGTCAAAGGCTGGGAGTCTGAGACGGGGAGGTGGCTACCTCCAAGCGAGCGGCGTGGCCTGGCCGGCAGCCCGCACACCGTCCTCCTCGGCGTCATGGAAAGGAGTGACGAGCTGGACACTAGCCCTACCTGGTCTTCCCTGCAGACCACCATGCGGATGATCACGGTATATGGCCAAACGCCGACAAATTGTCCGGGGAAGCATTCAGGGGAAAGGAGTCCAAAATGGCCGACACCGTGGCGTATTTCTTACAAAATAATTTTTTTTTAAAATAAACAAATCCAGGACCTTTACGCTGGGTCCATCATGGTGCGAGTATTCTGTTATGATCAGCCTCGGCTGTGAAGTAGAATGGAACCCAGAATAAGGAAGCTGCTCAATGAGAGGGAAGTGCTGGTGCACAACTTAAGGTTTTAATGGAAAAAAATAATTAGAAAATAAACTTGCAAACAATAAAACTGGGAAAAAAACATACAAACTGGGGAGGGCGAAAACTAAGGACATCCACACCGACAAAGGGGGACAAAAACACAGGGTCTAAATATACAGATAGGGGTTGATGACAATCCCAAACACCTGGGTAACACAAGGGAAGGAGAGCCAAAAGAAAGGTGAAACTCATACAATCACGTGTACAGAGACACAAGGAAACACCAATAACCAAAACCCCAACAAAACATGACAAAATTAAGATTTGTTACAAGTTGTGTCACACCTGCCAACTACTAGTACTCCCAGTAATACTACTATTATGTTAGTGGTTAGTGTGTCGGCCTCACAGTCTGAGATCAAGGGTTCAATCCCACGTAGGTTCCGACTTTCCAGTGTGGAGTTTGCATGTTCTCCCTGGGCTTGCGTGTGTTTTTTCTGGGTATTTCGTGGTTGTGAATGGTTGTCTGTCTCCTCATGCGCTGCGATTGGCTGGGTGCAATGTTCCCTCTAAGCTGCGCGCGTGCGCAATTGCGTACTACTCTCGTCTTCTCCGCGCACAGCAAATCATAAATCACAAAACAAAATCCAACTTTTTTTTTGGGTTGTGTGCGTGCGTGCGTGCATGTGTGTGTAGTGTGTGTGATCGTTTGTCTTTAACCTACACAATGGACTATAGTAAATGGAAATTAGCCCTTGGCTACAATCTTACATATATATGTTCATTAACATAAATATGTTCATTAATATGTGCTATCCCTTATTAAATAAATCAAATCAAAATCATGGAAAAATATTGCATATAAATGGAAACTTGACTATCTCAAGTGACACGTTCAGCAGAAAAGTCATTTGAACGAGAATGAGAAGTGAGAAGGACAGATGTGTAAAATAAGGTAAAATTTAAGTCGGATTTGTGCATATTCTAATGGAATTTATGAAGATGTTTTATTCATAGATATTTTTTCATTCATTTTCTGAACCGCTTTATCCACTTTATCACTCGCGGGGGGTGCTGGAGCCTATCCCAGCTGACTTTGGGCCAGGGGCGTGGGATACGCTGTATCGGTGGCCAGCCGATCGCAGGGCACAAGGAGACGGACAGACATGCACACTCAGACCCATACCTAGGGGCTAGTGTCTAATCAGCCTACAATGCATCTTTTTGGGATGTGGGAGGAAAACGTAGTACTCAGAGAAAACCCACGCAGGCCCAGGGAGAATATCCAAATTCAACACAGGTGGACCGACCTGGATTCATAGATATTAATCATTACATTTTATTATTACTAAATCATTTATGTGTAGTAGACATGCACCTGCTTATGGCAGGTGTGATACTGGTGTGTGCCCATAGCGAGCAATGATGATGTTGCTCACAATGGTACTCAGTGTGCTCAGGGAGGTTGTCTTTCTGCCCAGACAAACAAAAAATTAGAGGGAACGTTGGCTGGGTGTCTCCCGCCTCGTGCGTAAAGTTAGCTGGGATAGGCTCCAGCAACCTCCGTGACCATGATGAGGATAAGCGGTTCAGAAAATGAATGAATGAATGATTTGATGCCATATTCGTTTTCTGAATATAAAATGACATTAGTGATCTCATTTTTTTAACACGGTTACCTTTAATAGAAACTTTAACATCAATGTATATTTTCTATTTTTCTATTATCTAGTTATTCAAATATAATTTAATCCTGACAGAAATTACATTTTTGAAAGCTTTTCCTCCATATTCTTGTCTTGATTTTTTCATGCTTTTGCTTTTATAGGTATGGTTCAAGAACCGACGTGCCAAGTGGCGAAAGCGAGAAAGGAACCAACAGGCTGAATTATGCAAGAATGGCTTTGGTACCCAGTTTAACGGACTCATGCAACCCTATGATGATATGTATACTGGTTACTCATACAACAACTGGGCCACCAAAAGTTTAGCGAGCAGCCAGCTGTCTGCGAAGAGCTTCCCTTTTTTTAACTCAATGAATGTAAGCCCCCTCTCATCCCAGCCCATGTTCTCTCCCCCGAGCTCCATCCCATCTATGAACATGGCCTCCACTATGGTACCCGCGGCGGTGCCCGGGGTTCCTGGCGCAGGCCTCAACAACTTGGGAAACCTTAATAATCTTAACAGCCCCACAGCACTCAACTCAGCGACAGCCACCTGCCCGTATGCCAGCACGGCCAGCCCATACATGTACAGAGACACTTGCAACTCCAGTTTGGCTAGTCTGCGACTTAAGGCCAAGCAACACACCAACTTCACTTATCCCACAGTGCAGAATCCCGTGTCCAACCTGAGCCCCTGCCAGTATGCTGTTGATCGGCCCGTATGAAAAGGAAGCAAGGTTCTGCATCCTCTATATTGTCCCACTTAATATTTTTTTCAGTTCCAGCTCAAAGCGACTAGATGTTTTGCGGACTACCAGACTAAATACAATTGGACAGACAATTTCTTCACACTGATGAGAGAAAGGACATGGTTATGAAGGACCATCCTGGTACAAAGGAATACATACTCACTTTTTGAGATGGTGTCAAGCAACCAACTGCAAGCAATTCTAAATATTAAAAAAAACAGAAAGAAAGAAAATGGAAAAAAAAGTTGGAAAAATTCCCCAAATGTTCACTTTCTTCACTGCATGACTAGAGAAAACTTAGGAAGGCTTTGACTGGACTTACAATTAACCTCTTTCAAATGCTACTAATGCAGGAAAAGAAACCTGTGCTTTAATATTGGAAACATGTTGGATGTACATAGAGACTCTTTTCAGTTTTGTATGTGTATATAAAAACCTAGTACTTTAAGAATGAGTAAAGAATGTTCCTCAAATGCAGAGCCCAAGGGACTTATGTACAAAGAGACATCCTTTGGGGAAATTAATACTTCTGTTATGAATTCCGTTCCCCCCAGGGAGGTCACAGGTCAAAGGCTAATTTAGACAAGCAAGAGGAGGGCAGTGCTGAATTACAAAAATATTCAGTTTGATGCAACAAATAGGAATATCACCCACTTTCAACTTGAAAAAGCCATTGATTATATTGATTTGTGTGGTGTTATACAAAGGGAGTCTGTGATAGTTAAATACATGTAAGAGTGCAGTTGTTATAAGAATTCGTTTTTTTGCTGATGTAGCCTGCTTTGTTTCATTAAAGAACAAATTAAGAGATCATTTTCTAAAAATGTAAAATATCATTCACTCGCATATTGCATGGAAATAGTGTCTGCGAACTTCAATGAATCTGAAATAAAATATTTTTTTTGCAGTGAGGGTAGATTCGGGCGGCCCGGTGGAGCGAGTGGTTAGCGCGTCGGCATCACAGCTCTGGGGTCCTGGGTTCCAATCCAGGGTTGGTCCACCGGTGTGGAGTTTGCGTGTTCTCCCCCGGCCTGCGCGGGTTTCCTCCGGGTACTCCGGTTTCCTCCCACATTCCAAAAACATGCATGGTAGGCTGATTGGACACTCTAAATTGCCCCTAGGTTTGGGTGTGAGTGTGCATGGTTGTCTGTCTCCTTGTGCCTTGCCATCGGGGTGTCCCCTGCCTCTGGCCCGTAGTCAGCTTGGAAAGGCTCCAGCACCCCCACGACCATAATGAGGATAAAACGGTTCAGAAAATGAGATGAGATGAGGGTAGATGCATCACAGCATATCACAACTATCAAAATTAAATGGTAATGGACTTGTACTTGAGTAGCACCTTTCCACCAGAGCAGCAATCAAAGCGGTTTGACACTATATGATCATTCACCTAAGAATGACACACCATCAGCAGAAAGGCGGGGTTCAGTATCTTTCTCCAGGATACTAAGGCAAGGTCACCAGGGTGGGAAGTCGAAGTCGCGACGTCTGAGCTGGGGATCGACAACTCTACCACTGATCCAAGCAACCCCAGTGGCTTTGTTGTTCAATTAGCTTTAGTGTGACTGCTTCTATGAAGTATGATATAGTTAATGTGCTTCATTAATTTACATACTTTGCACGGAAGTGAAATAAGTTGTTCATGCTTATTTACCTTGTCCAAACTAAGTACAACAATCCAATGTTTCTACATCCAAACAAAGATTCTCCTAAGTATAGGTCAATTTAAATTCAAGAGCTACTAAATTATTCAAGAAAAAAAAAAGAATTCCATCATACAGTATCTTGCAAAGAAAAACTGATACTGGTTGAAGTTCTATTCTGATTATAACATTAACCTACAATATTAAAACATTAATAAATAAAAACATTTGTCACAAGGCCAAACTGCCTGATTAAACAGGTAACAAAACGACGGAAAAAACACCAATGTCTGTTATAAATGAATCTGTCGAAACATAGGCTTAGTTTCTGTTTTTTAAAGCATGAGGACGGTTGAACTTGTTGTTTAAGGCTGGCTTTTCTATGGAGCCAGCCAGCAGCATCCAAGACATGCAGTCCGTGTGAAGCCTGGCATTTTCAGTTAGTTTTTGAATAGAAAAATTGTCGCTGCACGGGCCGCCTAGGCCCCAGCCAACGCCGCGAGCATTGGCCGCCAAAGCTCCGGCCAATGCCGTGGGCATAGGCCATAAAATTGTCAGCCGATTGGCTGGGAAATTAAACTTCCACTTCGCTCCTCTGCGTCGTCCAACCGTCAATTAGCCAGCCATACAGGGAGCTCTATTTTCGGATAAGTGCAACAAGGTCAGCCCACAGCCCGGACTTACCATATTTTCACCGTGTGTGGTCAATTGGTCGCCGGTCTTTTGGTCGCGGTCTTTTGGTCGCGGTCTTTTGGTCGCGGTCTTTTGGTCGCGGTCTTTTGGTCGCGGTCTTTTGGTCGCGGTCTTTTGGTCGCCCCAACCGCGACAACGGGCGACCAAAAGACCGGCGACCAAAAGACCGACGACCAAAAGACGGGCGACAAAACAAGGTAAAACAACACGGTCTACGCATCAATAAAAGCCAACAATGGCCATGAGCAGTTTCACTGAGCCGACATGTGAGTGTATAAGAGTTTGTATGTACATGAGTTGTCCCCTTAGGAAGGTACGTCAGTCAGGGTCTTAAATAGTTCTCCAACAAAAAACAATAAAAGTCCGGGAAATTTTGAGCTTTTCTTTAGCCTAATAATTAATAGGGCATTAAGTATGACTAAAGGGTAATTCGCAGTTTGCATTTAGGGAATTTGAGCAACGATTTAAATGGTAATTTCAATAACCTTCCGGGCGACCAAAAGACCGACGACCAAAAGATCGGGGACCAAAAGACTGGCGACCAATCGACCATGTACCATTTTCACTCCTATAGGGCACACTTAAAAGTCTAAGTTTTTCTCTAAAATGGTCCATGCGCCTAATTGGTTGGTGCACCTTGTTTGTGCACTGAATTCAAATTTTTGTATGACCCTGACCGCTCGAGTGACTGGTTTTATTTCTTGCCGACACGCTACTTACTGCCATCAGCCCAGCGGATGTTCAACCAAAAAATAGCCTCCCCGTGTATTCCAAGCGTTACGGTAAATACTTTCAAAACATCCCAGTCGAGTGGCAAGGCCTTTGACTTCCGTGTGCTCGTAGCGCTTTTAACCCTCAAAACACTCTCAATACTCAAAGAAACAGCACTTTAGACCTACACAGAGGAAATGCCTGATGTGAATGACAACAGAATGCGTGGTGTAAACGCTTAGAAAATGGACTGAAACCATGGATCGAACACAATTTAACAGCGAGGAGGAACAGCTTTGTGAAAGGCTAGGGAGTAATGAATGTCGGATGGCCGCCAACATAGAGGTTCCTTGCAAAGGCAGGCAGCGTGGCATGAGTTATGTGATGATTTGGAATGGATTGTCGATGCCTGGGTGTTTGAGCTTTCGTCAAAGCTGGAATCACTATTACGAAAACCTAACGACGAACACGCTGACCCTGACAATTTTATGGAACCCAGCATTGTTGGCCAACTCTTTATGTATGAAACAGAAGATGAGGACTTTGAGAGATTTGTAGATTTTTGAATACTTATATTTTCGCAAATATACATTACGTCAATAAAACAAAATCAACCCCAGTTTTGCTCCTGTTGCCCTTGTTAAAACATACGCTAGCATGCATGCTATGTGCTATGCTGTGTGTCATTCTAGCTGCTATGCTGTGTCATGCTAGCACAACCATAGCAGCGTACCCTTGAAAAACGAAGCGCCCTATGTATTGACAAAAAACTGAAAATACACTCGCAACTGAGACTGTGCCCTTTAAGGTGGTGTATTTTATAGGTGTGAAAATAGGGTAAACGGAATCTCAACTTCCACGTTGCTCCGCTTCGACATCCCGGCTTCCTCGCTGGCCAAAGTACTTTATTTTCGGACAAGGCCGATAGATAGTGTCCACCGTAACGTCGCTTGGGGCTCGCATTTCCCAAAAAATCCCGCTTCCCTGATGCTCTCTGCCATCCAATTCGCTGAACAAGTTTTATTTTCAAATGAGCGCCACGGCGTAAGGTCGCACAGGCCTCGCATTTCTGATAAAAATTCACCATCACAGCGGTTCCTGGCCGCTCAGAAAGCTCTATTTTCGGATAAAAATGATGGTCACCACCCACTGCCCGCCATTTTCTTTCTTCAGTGCTGAGTCCTCGGTCTTCTGCAATTTTCCTAGTGGTGAGCGGAAGACAGGGGAGTGGCTTCCACTTGCGAGTTTCAGCTTGGATTTTCACATTTTTATTCCAGAAAAAAATCTGCGATGTAGATGAATATAGAGTGGTACCTCTACATACGAGCATTTCGAGATACGAGGAAAATTCTCGAGCAAATAATTATATCTAGATACGAGAAAAATTTCGAGATGCAAGAAAGCCAGGTGGCCAAGACATGAGAGGCTGTTTATCATTGTAGCGCACTATCTTTTTTGCCGCATCTCTTTTGTGTATAACAGATATCTACGAGCACTGGGCGGAGCTTGCATTTTCCCGTGTTTTTTCCCTGTTAGTCAATGCATAATACAAAGTGAACAACAATGGATCCAAAGGAAACAGGTGGAATGAAGAGTTGTGCAAAGAAAAGGCGAACGTTGACAATCAACATTAAGCGTGAAATAATTGAAAAATATGAGAGTGGGGTACGTGTCACAGAGCTTGCTCGTTGTCATGGATGATATCGTGTCACTTGGAAATTCATTGGGCTGGAGGTTAACGAGGCAGCTGTGAATGATCTAATCGCCGAGCACCACGAAGAACTCATGACACAGGATTTAATTGAGCTCCAGGAGGGTGAACATTTGGAGGTGTTGCGGGAACTCAGTAGCGAGGAGTAGGTGGAAGAGGGGGCCGCCTGGCTACAAAGGATATCAAAGACATGCTAGCGAAGTGGCAAGAGTTTTCTGATTTTGTAGAAAAGAGGCACTCTGACAAGCTGGCAAGTGGTTGCACGTTATCGTATTGTGAGGGCATTTGTGCGCGTCATTTTCAAAATATTTTGAAGGGAAGGCAAAAACAAACAACCCTTGATGCGTTCCTTTTAAAAACTCCCGCTGAACGTCCAGGTGGATTCAACCCGGAGAACAAAGGTAAAAAAAAAATAGAATTCAGTTTTGTGTAAAGTTACATTAAATGTATGTTTGAGTGTGTCTGTATATATCAATCCAAGCTAATTTAGATTTGTTTGTTCTGTTACGAGTGCATTGCCGTGGAAAGCGCCCCCCCCCCCGCCTCCCTCTATGTCCCTCGCTGTACCCTCCGCAAAATCCGTCTAATTTTAGTTCTATTAAACACATTTTATTACTATTAAACCAGTAGTTATGTGCTACTTTGTTAATAGATGGCGAATTAGAAGAAATAAAAGATTTTTTCCAATCCAATATCCTGCTTTTGGTGTTTTTTCAGAGGGTTGGAACAGTGTCCACAGAGTGGTTAGCACGTGGGCCTCACAGTGGGAGACCTGGGTTCAAATCCAGGTTGGTCCACCTGTGCAGAGTTTGCATGTTCTCCCGGGCCTGCGTGGGTTTCCTCCGGGTAGTCTGATTTCCTCCCACATTTCAAAGACATGGTTGGTGGGCTGATAGGACACTCTAAAATTGCCCATAGGTATGAGTGTGAGCGTGAATGGTTGTTTTTCTCCGTGTGCCTTGCAATTGGCTGGCCACCAATTCAGGGTGTCCCCCGCCTCTGGCCCGAAGTCATCTGGGACAGGCCCCAGCCCTTCCTGCGACCCTAGTGAGGATAAAACGGTTCAGAAAATGAGATGAGATGAGAATTTCTATTGTGGGCGGCCCGGTGGAGTGAGTGGTTAGCGCGTCAGTCTCACAGCTCTGGGGTCCTGGGTTCCAATCTAGGTCACGTCCACCTGTGTGGAGTTTGCATGTGTGGGTTTCCTCCGGGTACCCCGGTTTCCTCCCACATTCCAAAAACATGCATTGCCCGTAGGTATGGGTGTAAGTGTGGTTGTCCATCTCCTTGTGACCTGCAATCGGCTTGCCACCGATTCAGGGTGTCCCCCACCTCTGGCCTAGAGTCATCTGGGATAGGCTCCAGCACCCCCGCAACCCTAATGAGGATAAAGTGGTCCAGAAAATGAACTGAGATGAGAATTTCAATAGTTCTCGATATGTGTGAGAGTTTGATATTTTATTCCCGAACACTTTTAGATACAATTCTATTATTTCATTAATGTTCAATACATCTTGATGGTAGGCACTGTTCCCTCTAAGCTGCGCGCGTGCGCAATTGCGCACTACTCTCGTCTTCTCTGCGCAGCAGCAATCCTATGGCGCGCAGTAAAAAAAAAAAAAACGGATTTTTTTTTTTTTTTTTTTTTACCCCTTTCCCCATGATGGCGCCGTTTAAGCGGCAGCCAGTGGCAGTAGCTCTGTCCACTTATGTTTTTCGTGTTTTACAGCATGTTTTACATGAAAAATTAGAGGGAACATTGACATGCACCTGCTTGTGGCAGGTGTGATACTGGTGTGCCCATAGCGAGCAATGATGATGTCGTGACCGGATGATTCGCCTAAAGACGTTTCGCCGACGGACGTTTGACAGACGGACAGGTCGCCGAATGGACGTTCCGCCGAACGTTCATTTGGCGGCCTGCCCGTCTGTCAAACGTTCGTCGGCGAAATGTCTTTAGGCGAATCATCCGAGTACCGATGATGTCGCTCACACTGGTACTCAGTGCGCTCAGGGAGGTTGACTTTCTGCTCAGACCAACGAAAAATTAGAGGGAACATTGGGTTGGAACAAATTAATTTGGTTTTAGTTCATTTCAATGGGAAACGTTCGTTCGAGTTACGAGAAGATTGACATACGAGCTCAGTCCCGGAATGAATTAAGCTCGTATATATATATATATATATATATATATATATATATATATATATATATATATATATATATATATATATATATATATATGTTAGGTTCATCCAATTGTATGTTTATCCTTAGGTTTTTCCAATTCAGCTTTCAATAAAAAAGGCATCTGTAGTCACATCCCATTTAATTCTTGCAAGAGAGAATACATCCGGCAGCTCACCCCACCCAAGATTATTCTAAAGAGCGGCATTATGTCCTGCCTATTTAAGGCTTCAAATCAAAACAATTACAAGGTTATCGATTCCATTTGCGTAAGCAAGAAACAAAACAATTCCATTTGCGTAAGCAAGAAACAAAACAATTCCATAATCAAGCAACCCAAGCGTCAACCTAGCGTCACAAATTAAAACAATATGCTTGATAGCCATCCGCTGACCCAACAACAATTTAAGCGTCCTTCGCCGATCTTCCCTGTTGAACTCGCATCTGGGGAAGAGGTCGACGCGTATCTTCCAGTAATCAGTCCTCGGAGCAAGAACTCAGTGGATTGTTTTATGTCCTTTGCTTCTGTCCTGGAGAGCGACCTTGGCGTAGGCGTTTGTCTTCGTTGGAAGCGATCAACACATATAACTATATTGTTTAATATAGTTACACATTTAGGATGAGCATTACTATTCCTAATAAGCAAATATATTGACCAATATAGTAAGCATAATATTATAAGGCTTTATATTCATTGCAAACACATTTATAATAATGAATTACCCCAACATTCCCCCCTATATTATAAATTTGCATATGATCCCCTTAATAAAACTTCCTTTCAGCTTTATTCCATTAATTCCAAATGAACATATAGTAACATCCCAGAATTAACCCAACATTCCCCCCTTTTTTATTATATGTTCGTTATTTATTTTATGGCAAATCCAAGAAGAGAGGGATATCTCCGTTGGCTGTTTTAATTTTACCCGCTTAGGCCCTACTCGTTCGGCAGGTCTGAAAGCAGAAAACAAAATCATTTTCGCCATATTTTTCATCCTCGGAACTACCATGCTCTTGAAATTCACTGCTTCTCTCAGCATGTCTCATCATGCAATTTAGAGTTTGTAGGGGCAATCGCAGTGGTTATAAGTCGGCTTATCAAAGATCTTAAGCAGGGAATAATACAACACCCGCATAATGTCAAAATCGTAGCAAAAAGGGCTACGGAAAAATGCAACAGATTTGGCCAAATCCTTATACCTCCCAAAAGACTTATGCCACCAGCTTTCAAGGGCGGATTCTCTGACTCCAGAATGCTCCTTCATATTGCGGTTGAGGGTCTGCAGGCCACTAATGGCCTGGGTGAGGGACCCACCGGGTGACGTGTTGTTCGGTATGAAGGTGCAACATTGATCTCCAAACATTGCACACACGCCCCCTTGCTCCGCAAGCAGCATATCATCTGCTATGCGATCCTGGAACGCCATAAGACTGGTGGCTGCCAATTGTTCCTTTATCGCCACAAATCCCTGTTCAGTATAGTTTCCAAGTTTTTTGACATTGTAATGCAGGTAATTTATCCAATCAACATTTTGTTTGGAGTAATTAAAAGAAAAAATATACTCCCAACCTGCTGCGATCTGATTAGCCAACTTATACTCATCTGGTAGGCCCCGTGGATGCCAATCGCATCAATGTATGTCGGATCGCCCTCTCTCCATGCCGATCGACGCCATCGCGAGGGGCCCGCCATCATACCGGATTTCTGTGCAGCCAATTGTATCTCCTCTACTGTAGATGGAAAAACAGACACTGGTAACAGCAGTGAGACCAAGGCACAAAGTCCTGCTGTCATTTTGGCAGGAGTCATATAATTTGTTTTGACCCCACCACCACCATAGGTCAGAACGTGGTACCAGGGTGTAGTCGGTTTTAGGACGTGGACACACCACGTCTCATTTATCGCTCCCAGTGCCGGTCCGTGCCCTGTGAGGACTAAGCAGGTAAAATGATTAAACGCGACATGTGTTGAAAAGTTAGGCTTGTCCTTTGCTGCCGTTGTAACTGGGTAGACATTATTCCATTTCATACATTTTGGGCTTACATCTTTTGTCAATATCAATTCTTTGAAAAACGATACAGTATGTACAGATATTACAGTCTGGCAAAATTCGATTCAATCCAAGATCAATATATGAGTACAGTTCAATGAGCCTTTATGCCACAATAATTGGTATAAATTATTGTAATAAATATTGGTATAATTCTAATTATAAATTATTTCCTCTTTTGTGTAACACTTCTAAACAGAACTTGTAGTATGAGACCTTTATATAACACTAAAAATTTTGCATTATCTCCTTTACACAATCAGGGGTAATTTGCGCGGGTACTACTCTTAAGAGAGGTCGGCCCCCCATACATGTTATACAGGTTTGATACAGGTTTGATACAGGTTTGATTTATAATAGCTGCATTTTCCATCAACAATAACCAATTATTTCTTACCGCCTCCCGTTTGGGAACTCCCCGTTGCAGAAATGAATTCTCTGGTCATCTCAGATTTTAATTTTACTATGGCGGATCCGGGTGTTTCCATCTCCGACGACCTTCTTACCCATGGACTTAGGAAAAACGTCAGACAAAGATTCACAAGTTAATTTGTCAGTCTGAATTATGATTTGTAATGCCCCACCGTATGGGTTAATTTTATCGAAGGCCTGATGGTTTTTTGCACACGTGTGTCATCCAAGCTTGCCAATCTAGACCAGTTTCTGCAACAAGGTTTCCCCAATCTGTTTTAGGACTGTTATGTACCACACATATTCTATAAAATCCATGTGTATCCTTTGAAATGGATACGTAGCTTTTGTAGCTTGACATAAGGGGGAATCGCCCGTGTTTTGGCCATATATTTGCATATAGATTGAATATATAACCTCCCCCTTTTTTGAGGCATGAAATTTACCATGACTCAAAATGGCAGCCCTCCCAGATAAGTCTTTTGTTTTTGTTTAGTCCCCCAGGTTCCCAAAATTTCCCATTGCAGAAATCAAAAAATTTCATTTGGCGAAATTCTTTTCTTTTTGTTTCTGTCCTACTCTGCCACCGCCGTCCTTGAAAGGCTTATCAGCGATTTCAGAAATATTCCACCTTGATATTAGAATATTGATATATCTTGGTGGCTAGCCAATTGAAACACAAAAGACAGACACTCATCCACGCTGGCTCTCATAATCAAGAAATTTAGAGTGCTCCCCCAATCATCAAGATTGATGCCTGAAGAAACTAGATAATTAATGTATTAGATTCACATGCCACATATCTAAAAATAGAAATTTGTTTAATTGCCACCGCCCCTTACCCCATTCAGTCAGCATGTAGATTGCCATGCGAGTGGCTGTGATTAACTATCTATTCGCCAATAATGCAATAACGGAAAAGTTGCACACATTGAAACACACACACACCCCCTTTTAGTATTTTAACCGTTTGCAAAAAACTTTATCAATGTTATCGAATTTTGCCCATTCTAGTCAACCCATCTACTTAAAGCATTTCCCCAAGGTTGATATTTTATAATTTGGAGATGTTATTTTTAAAACATAGACATTATTTCATCACTTGTTTCACACCATGGAAGGCCCTACCTGAATTTAGATTTTTTTTTGTTTGTTTGTAGATATTCCCCTTTATCTAAGCTTGTTATTGCCCATCGTTATCACCGTAACATTCAGTTGTATTAACCCCATAATTGCAATGCAGTAAGTTTTGGCTAAATTCTTAATGTGTATGCCTCTAAAGCAATAGACAGTAATAACGTCCCAATAGTCATCAATATGACCTACCCAAGCATACGCCCCCTTCAGGTCAAACAAGGAAAGTCTTTTGTGCACCTAAAGACGCTCCATGTTTCTTCTAGGGAAACTATGCCTATCCTTAACCAATTATCTTATCTACCCCAGCCAGGTTCAATTTACCTAATAATTTGGACGAATGCCACGAAATTTCTCATGCCATTTCTGCATTGTTAAATTCATGTCTGATCTCTTTAACAACCAAATAACTCTTAATACCTAAAAAATAATTTGTAAATCACCCCATACTATGTTTACTTAAGATAAGAGCTATTTTTTATAGCTCTCCGTTACCACAAGGAAAATCTACAATAATTAAATGAGAGAAATCAACCTTTTACTAGGCATTTCCTAATTACAATTTTTCAATGCTTAATAAAGGACCCACAAATTGTAACCAATATGCCATAATATTGTAAAAAAACAAAAACAAAATTCCATTCATTTTTCTTTAAACCAGCCAATCACCTATATTGAAGTATTTTGATCAAACCAACCATTCAAAAACTGTAATAATATCGTTTTATCCTCCAAAACTAGCTCTCTTCAAGAGCCCTTTGAATTTCACAAAACAAAAAATAAAATAATAATAATAGCATTATTCCCAATTCAATGCTTTTACCAAATCAATCTTTGCCAAACAGATTTTCTATCACCTCGAAAGACATTTCTGATTAAATCCCAAAAATAAATGCGAAGATCATCGCGGAACCCTGCATCCCTTGTAGACCATGTTTTGTTCTTATTTTGAAATGTTTAAACGGAAGCGCGCCCTTCCGCTGACTGTGACCTTCACGCTCGCTGCAGAAGCAGCATTTTTATCTTTGTTTACAAATTCCAAAACGCTTTTCTTTTTGTCCTCCTGTGCACACAATTATAACGCTTTTTTAGAGAAGACTAAATTAATTACACTAAATTAATTACTCTCCCGATATCCAACTATATCACCATAGTTTGCTGCAAGCACAACTATATCATGGCAAAACCCATTTCTGCCCTCAAGTTTGCTTCAGCGCCCTCAAGGCCAATAATTGTAATATTCTCCACGGAAGGGGTCCCCCTTAAATTTTAGTCGCTTGTGCGGTCCGCGCGCATACTATACTGTATTATAATGTCCAACACCATCAAATCAGCCGCACCAAAACAGAGCGCTTCCCCCCAATCAACACATTATTTGGCAAGTTTAGAGTATGACAAAAAACGCAGTTTTGGCAACCCCGCTAAACATTTAATTTGCTGTTTTGTATTTCTGTTAACCAAAATATTCCCGCTAGCAGACGGGAACGAAATCAGGATAAGCCACAATAAGCCATTTCATTCCAGTACATTTAGTTACTATTAACAAAGCATGCCTAGCACTTGGAAATAACCATTTTAATTGCAATTTTACAACTTTCAGCATCACACAAAAAATTCCAATTGAATTCATTCACAAAGAATGTGATCTCTGGTTTAAAATTTAGCTCAACATCCTCATTCAAATCATTTTGAGCAGGCCTGCCTTGTTTTTAGAGACTTTTTGTCCAGGCAATCACGCACATAGTATTTTTGAAAACCCGATTTACTTGTTTTTTTCCAACTTCTTGGCTTACATTCCTATCCTCCCCCGTCAGCCGAGTAGCCCGCGCTATCTTTTATTTTTTATTTCACACAACGGACCCGTTTTATCACTCCTTTTTTCTGTGGAACAAGCCGCCTCGCTTGTATCTCCCTTCACATATTATATAGATTACTTCTATGCTTAGTGCCTATTTTATCCTGCAGGTTTTAATATTTCATGCATATTTAAGCTGGCCAGTAAACCCATATTTGTTTATCCATAAATTTAGGTGTTTAACCCTTGTAGCGCTTTGATTTTCAACAAATTTCAATCTCTACACGGCAGACGCTGTTTTGGATCGTCGTCTCTAGCCGCTTTTTTATTCGAGCTGCCCATCTTTGGATGGAGCTCGCGTGCACTCAGTTATCAGTTAGTAAATTTCTTTTTCCGCGGAAGGACATACGTAACACACGCAACACGTAACACACGCAACACAAATGTATACCCTAGCTTGATATACTGTCAGAGTTATATTTGTACCTTTCCGGACCACAGTACAGGACACCCCGAACTGCCCCAAGTTTTATAGACTCATGCTCTGTCTCGTTACCTGGCAGCGACTAGTATACCCAGGGTTTGTAACGCAGTCCCCTGGACGCGTGTCGCAGTCCCCTGGACGCGAGTCACATTTAAAAAAATGGACCTCACGTGTAATGCCCCTTCAACAAACGCAGACATTCACGTGGACTTACCAGATATGACACCAGATGTCTCTTTCAGAGTGTTAGTCGTCAACCGTCGAGAACCCAAGTCGCCTCGTCGAGTAATCCAGCCCAGAAAAGGGTATTTAAGCGCCGTGCACGGTCTTTCCAGATATCGAACGGAAGCGACCTGGATTCTGCTCCGGTATCTTGACCACAGGCTCGAAGGACCAAATGTTAGGTTCATCCAATTGTATGTTTATCCTTAGGTTTTTCCAATTCAGCTTTCAATAAAAAAGGCATCTGTAGTCACATCCCATTTAATTCTTGCAAGAGAGAATACATCCGGCAGCTCACCCCACCCAAGATTATTCTAAAGAGCGGCATTATGTCCTGCCTATTTAAGGCTTCAAATCAAAACAATTACAAGGTTATCGATTCCATTTGCGTAAGCAAGAAACAAAACAATTCCATTTGCGTAAGCAAGAAACAAAACAATTCCATAATCAAGCAACCCAAGCGTCAACCTAGCGTCACAAATTAAAACAATATGCTTGATAGCCATCCGCTGACCCAACAACAATTTAAGCGTCCTTCGCCGATCTTCCCTGTTGAACTCGCATCTGGGGAAGAGGTCGACGCGTATCTTCCAGTAATCAGTCCTCGGAGCAAGAACTCAGTGGATTGTTTTATGTCCTTTGCTTCTGTCCTGGAGAGCGACCTTGGCGTAGGCGTTTGTCTTCGTTGGAAGCGATCAACACATATAACTATATTGTTTAATATAGTTACACATTTAGGATGAGCATTACTATTCCTAATAAGCAAATATATTGACCAATATAGTAAGCATAATATTATAAGGCTTTATATTCATTGCAAACACATTTATAATAATGAATTACCCCAACAATATATATATATATATATATATCATTGGCGGGCCGTCAGGGCCTTCAAGGCCTTCTCTGCTGGCCTAAGAAATATCTGAATCATACTATATTTTGTCCATCAATACTTATTATTCCAAATGGTCTGTTAGCTTCCTTTCATTGCTTTTCCCCCTGGTTGCACTGCTTCCAGATGTGTGTTTTCATATTGAAGCATTTAACCAATCACATTTCAGCCATTATTTGTTGCCAGATCAGATCTGCCTCAAAGCCTTCACAATCAGTTCTTGCGGGCTCTGCTGCATTAAACTAGACTGTTGCTTTTAACCAATCAGATTTCGAATTGGCAGCCCCACAATGATTTTTCATAGGCGTTAGCATTTTGCTGGCTGGGACATGTCATTGCTTTCACAAACTATGATTGGCTAGTAGGCGGGCCAAAGCAGCCAGAGATCGCAAACTCCACCCACATGGCCGACAGTGGCAAAAACAAATGAATTCTGTTGCAGATTTCTCTCACAAAGCTATTTTCCAGACAGACTTTTCCAGAAAAAAAATGGACATCATTGAGAAAGGGCGGTCAACTCCGAAGCTAGCAAGCCTGTTACAGCCGGGAATATGGTGTGTGCGGCACTTTCAGTGTGCTAACTTAGCTCCACAAGCAAATAGTATATTGTTGCTTTGATTTAAAGCCATTTTCAAAACAGACTATGCCAGAAATATGACAGGACAGGCTCGACTTTCATCATTAGCTTCGATGGCGATAGGAAAGAAGGAAGAAAGAAAGGAGGATGGATATTGTGTAAAAAGGATTTTTGGTGAGTAAAATATGGCCATATTCCTAAATAATATTTCAATCGTGGGCCAAGTTCTGATATATGAAAAGCTCCAGTGTTTGTATTTAATCACAAAATGCTGCTAGGAAGTGTATTTTACCCCAGTTTAATTTTTGGCGTTTCACCATTGACGTCCATCGCTGTCTTTTCCCGGGAAAAATCACCCCCCTGGCCTGGTTGTAATGTCTCAAAAGCTCCAGTATTTGTATTCAATCAATAAATGATGCTAGGAAGTGGATTTTACCTAATTTTAGTATTTTAGTGCATTTTTTGTCATTTCACGTATGGACGTATCGACGTTCATCGCTGTCTTTTTACCGGGGAAATGATACTCCGGGCCCGGTTCTGATGTCTAAAAAGCTCCAGTATTTGTATTTAATCAATAAATGCTGTTTTCGGCTGGATTTTACCCCATTTTCGGGCAATGTTTGCCGGTACGCCATTGATGTTCATCGCTGTCTTTTCCCGGGAAAATCACCCCCTGGCCTGGTTTTAATGTCTGAAAAGCTCCAGTATTTGTATTTAATCATGAAATGCTGCTAGGAAGTGGATTTTACCCCATTTTTGTGCATTAATGTATTGATTATTTTTTATGTGTTGCAGCTGTAGCTGCAGTAGAGGTTTTATAGCCATCAAATAGTTTTTGAGGGTTGTATTGATACATTGAAGGCGCTACCAGAAAATGCACCGCCCGCCACTGATTGATATATATATATATATATATATATATATATATATATATATATATATATATATATATATATATATATATATATATATATATATATATATATATATATATATATATATATATATATATATATATATATATATATATATATATATATATATATATATATATATATATATATATATATATATATATATATATAGTGAGTCCTAGTAGCAATAGTGGCTTCCGCCGACAAGTTTCAGCGTGGATTTTGTCATTTTTATAAACTTAAAAAAAAAGTTTAAAAAAAATAATTAATAGCGGAAAAAAAATCAGTGTAAGAAGTAGTGACGATGTGATGCAAAAAAGAGTTAAAGCAACATACATTATCACCCTTGGACTGAACTCACTGAAGACAGAACTCAAGAATGCTGAACTAGTGTGGACATGGACCATTTTTTTTAATCCATCCATCATATATTTTTGTTATCCCTTTCTGAATTATGACACAAAATGCAAAAATCTTATCTTCTTGTCTCTCATTTTCTGAACTGCTTTATCCTCACTAGGGTTTCAGGGGGTGCTGGAGCCTATCCCACCTGACTCCGGGCTAGAGGCGGGGGACACCCAGTATCGGCGGCGGCCAGCCAATCGCAGGGCACAAAGAGACAAACAACCACTCATGCTCATTCCTAGGGGCAATTTAGGGTGTCTAATCAGCCTACCATCCATGTCTTTGGAATGTGGGAAGAAACCGGAGTACCCGGAGAAAACCCACACAGGCCCGGGAAGAAAATGCTAACTCCACACAGGAGGACCAACCTGGATTTGAACCCAGGTCCCCCACTGTGAGGCCAATGCGCTAACCCAGTGGTCCTCAAACTATTCCACAAAATGCCGCAGTGGGTACGGGTTTTCATTCCAACCCAGAAAGAAGACACATTTTTTCACCATTCTGGTGTCCTACAAGTGCAATCAGTGGATTGCAGTCAGGTGCTTCTTGCTTTCTGCAGAAATCTCATTGGTCAAAATGTCTGTGCTGTATTGGTTGGAACAAAAACCTGCACACACAGCGGCCCTCGAAGACCGGTTTGCGGACCCCTGGGCTAACCACTCATCCACCGGGCCGCCCTCTATATGTCTACTTATCATAATTTTGTGATGATTAATAGTCAATATCAAAGGCACATGTGTCAAACCGATTCCAGAAAGGGCCAAGTGGGTTCAAGTTTTCTTACCAACCAGTGAAAATGACACCTTATCCTCAATCTGTTTTCTTAAATTTTTAAGAAATTGCTGCTTGTTTCAGCAGAAATCTCATTGGTCACACTGTCCATGGTGTTTCAGCTGGTAGGAAAACCTGGACACACTTTCACAATTGGTTTGACCCCTGTGGTCTAGGGGTTATGATAATAAACCATGTTATCATATTTGTATTTTTCCACATTTGATTAAACACTTAAGACACAATTGTTTTTATATTGTAACTCAAATACTGAAAAAAAGAAAAACAAAGAACAAGAAAAAGTTGTTAATATTCCCTGAGAGGAAAGAGGAATCATTGGAGTCAGTGATAAAAATGTATATTTTTTCAAACATTCTCTATAATATAACAGCAATGATTTTTTCAGTATCAATGTCTCAAACGAGGCAGGTATAAGAAATTGATTTGATTACAGGTGGGACGTCAGAAGGGTGGGACTAACACAGCTGAAAGCAATTGTCATCAGCTGCCTTTAAAATCCCAGTGGATGGACCACCACGTCGCTCCATCTACTTGCCTGTTCGCACGTCAGTTGTTTCTCGCCTTCCTTGTATAGTAAATCTGATCTCTGGCCCACGACCCTGCTTTTTTGTCTCCAGGTTCTGCTCTGCTTGCCCCTCGTTGGTTTCCTCGACTGTTCCCCCTTTCTTCAATCCCACCATTACGACCATGCTACTTTGTCAACCTTTATTCTTATGTGGCTTCCCACTAGCTTCACCTGTGTCCTCAACTACCCGGAAAATGCTTTACTTTAACAAATGCCTAGCACTCTCTCTACCAGTCTCATCAGTTTTCTGCCCTGGGATTCACAGAAAACAAAAGTGTACATTGAAAACGCACATTATGTCTGTGAACACAGTTAAGGACCAAAACAGAAACGTAACATTTTTTAGGTGAACAACACTCTCAAATACATTTAAATATATACAAGTTAATGTTCAGACATGTAGCTAAGTGGTACTTGGTAATGGGGCTAGGTTTGTTACTTTGTAGCACCTTATTTTGAAATCATCACAAAGAAAAAAGTTTATTCTAAAAGTGTACATGTCATACAGTATTACATTAACACCACTTTGAATATGAGCCAGACAACATCTTGTCAGCACCAAGGTGACGACTTCTAACTGAGATGTTTTAGTGCAATTGGATCTGATATAAGCCTCTTGGGGCATATCAAGGACAAGATCATTTTTCACAAGTCACACCAGGCTGCTATAACATTCACTTGTGCAACCAGTACGGTATGGCACAGCTGACTTTCAAATGATTGGAACATACTTGGAGTGGCAACTTGATGGGAAGTGTACACAGTTTTCTGTAACGAACTGTAAAATGAACTTATAGTCATCAGTCTGCCTTATAATCATACACAATCTAATGGCTAAATCTTTATAACGATAATTGACAAATTCTAATCTGGTTCTAAGAAATAGTTTTGTTTATTTCATTTGGATTAATAAACATGTTTCCTGAAATTCTGTGTTGTTTTTCTATTTATTTATTTTTGATTTTCAAGTGGTAAATTTGTTTATCATTTGGAAAAGTACAGTCTATATGAATTTCATCATCGTTCACCGATATGTCAGATTATTGTTTTTGATCAGATCCTGTTACTATATAATTAATTCAAACTGAAAAAACCTTCGCAGTAATTATCATAGAAGATAAAGCATGACGAAGTGATTCTCTTCTTACTGTTTGTTCTTGCAAAAAAAAGATTGAACAGGCTGATACGGGCTTTTCAAAATGACTTTTGGTGATTCTTTTTATGAGATGTTTGTTCATCCCATTTAACCTTAATAACATTCAGGAGCTAGTTTATGGGGAATTGCAATGATGTGAGATTAAAAGAAGGAGATTAAAAGGCCTTTTCAAATTTCAGTTTAATTGCTTGAGACAAGGCTAACAGTCACAAAGTCCTATAATTTATTACATTTGACACACTTATTGGCAGTGGAAATACATTTAGTGTTCTATTCAATATTACTAAATAATATCAAAGGAAATGACAATGGAAGAGATTATACCACAAATTGATCTTGCCGCTTTTAGTATTTTCTAGGGCATAAAGCATTGACATGTGCTTTATTGTAGTCATTCATTATCTTTATTATTATTATTGAGTTACAGTTTTCAAAGGTTTATAATCCACACAATATCACTCAACAAATAAAGTCACTATATAATTTGGGGGGGATTTGTGGAATACATTGTCAGGTCTAGGGAAGAACATGTAAACAAAGTTCTACTAGTGGTTGCCACTTTCAACTTCCAATTTCAGTTTTGTCCTCCATTCGTTTCTTACACCTTTATGCCAAACTTTATCTGGGCTCAGTGCAACTGGCTCATCCTACAAATGTAATACATTTGGAGGAATAAAACTCCTACAATAAACCATAGAGACATAGACTCACTCTCATAGGGCATTTCAATGTGCGTTTTTGTGCATCTTGTTCCACGCTGCAACTAATACTTTTAATGGATTTCTTTGAAAATCTTTGGAATACTTATTAGTTGACATGGTTAACATGGTTCTTTATTAATTATAGCTGTTTTAGTTTTCCCATGTGCAGTAGTATCCCAATGTCGGCATTTTGCACCTGATTGTAGATACAGTATTTGTGATTTGACTATGTGGTGTGTTCAACTAAATATAATCTAAAATCAATATTTTGCTTGACTACCTATGTGGGGATTGCTGGAGCCTAACCCAACTGTCTTCGGGTGAAAGGCAGACTACACCATAGACTGGTTGCCAGTCAGTTGCAGGGCACACAGAGAGACAGACAACCACTCACACTGCCACCGAGTGGGAATCAAACCCAGACTGCCCACACCAAAGTCAGGCGGAAGAACCACTGCACCATCAGGTGGCGTAATATAATATACGTTTTCTAATGGGGCATTCATCACCACCTATGTCACTTTCTTGGATGCTCTGCAGTATGAAATAAACAATAAACTGAGTCTATTACAAATGTTGTCAACGAGTGAATCTCTCCCAACCCCACCACCCTGAACACACACACAGACACACGCACACACAAACACACACACGCACACATGAACACACACACCAGTACAACTGAACCCTGACACTTCTAATTGGCAGATATTTATCCAGGAGCCGAGAGACGCCAGGCTGTTTTCACATGGGATTAACCCTGGTCCAAATCTTTGCTCACTTTACTGAGAACACTACAAGACTCAGATGGAATCATTTGGGAAAGATTGGCCCCTGCTACCCTGCTTACCCAACTCCCAAGTTGCTGATCATACTGCAGACGTAGCATTCATTGTTTGAAACACATGGAAAAAACAGATCTTGATTTGTTTTTTAATATAAATGTGTCACTTAGCATCGCTTGTTCAGTATTTTTGTGGGACTAGTATTCATTTAAGTATGATTATTTTGTCAAAACTCTTCACATTTGGCTCTTGGTGACCAGAAAAAAACCCATTAGATTTTACAATACCAAACATTAAAAACTTAAATAAAATATATTGTTTCAATGCACCATAAGTAATTGGAAAAAGACCTACGACATTAAGACATATATTTTTTCCAAAATGTAGTAGCCAAAGATATACAGCTAACTACATAGAAAAACAAATTTTATTTTTTGCACAGCTGAACATGCAGCCATTTGGAAATTCCTCCATGAAATTACAAATATATGTAACAAGTTGGCTAATTATATAAACTCAACACAGCTTTATTCATACAGCATTTTCACATTAGCTACTTTCTTCTATTACTCAAACTTCATTTAAAATACGCCATATGGTGCCCGCCACTTGACATACAGATGGTGCAGCATATTTCCTCTGTTAGTCATTATCATCGAGATTGGTATCAGTGTAATAGGGTCATCGTGCAGTATGTGTGGAGATAGTAAACACTTTCACAAGATTCAGTGGTAAAATAGCCTCTCATGTTTTCCATGAGTTTTTTTTCTTCACAAAATATACGTATCTTCAATCCTGCCCCCCGGGAGATGGTTGCTGTTAAAGGCACCAATTGTTTTGTAGTCTTTCTTACTTTTCTTTAAAACGTGAACCAAAATTGAAATTAATCACTCACTCCTGCAAATCAGAATATTTGTACAATATGATGTGTTAGGAAGCGAATGATTGGCATTATTATCATCAGGGCGCACTGTTGAGGAGTGGTTACCACGTCCGCCTCACAGTTCCCAAATCAAGGGGTTCAATCACTAGTAGGTTTCGGGCCTTCCCGTGTGGAGTTTGCATGTTCTTCCTGTGCCTACGTAGGTACTCTCTATGTACTCCGGTTGCCTGCAACATCCCCAAATCATGCTTGGAAGGCTAATTGATAACTCCAAATTATCCCTAGGTATGAGTGAGTGCATCCATAGTTGTTAGTCTCTTGTGCCCTGCGATGTGGGCTGGCAACACATTTACGGTAGCCCGTTGCTTGGATAAACTCCAGCACCGCCATGGCTGTCATGAAGATAAGGGGCTCGGAAAATGAATAAATGATTTGTTACTGTTATCCAAGAATAATCAGTGCAGATCATTTAATCTAATTGGAAACGCGAAAATCAACAGTTTGCAAATACTAATGATTTACTCTTGTAATGCAATATGGTGAAATTTCTACATTCAATGGAACTGGAATGCCATCTATTGGACAATTGTGTATTGTACAAATGACTAAAATTACAGTTTTGAAGAGAGCAAGGAAATGTTTGTTATTTTGTTGAGATAGTTAATCATGAGCAATACCTAATGTACATTGCCCCACTCTTTCAGCCCTTAGTCATCCAACATTTTAAGTGTTGCTGTGTGCCATTGATCACTCACAAGTTGGCTGGAAGTACAGTAAATGTATTTTCCCCTTCTCAAATCCCTGATTTCAAACCCATGTAAGGATATATATCATGCAAGATAATCAAAGTAAATAGTGGTGGATTTTTATAAAGTCCTACCATCAATGTTCCCTCTAATTTTTCGTTGGTCTGAGCAGAAAGTCAACCTCCCTGAGCGCACTGAGTACCAGTGTGAGCGACATCATCGGTACTCGGATGATTCGCCTAAAGACGTTTCGCCGACGGACGTTTGACAGACGGGCAGGTCGCCGAATGGACGTTCCGCCGAACGTTCATTCGGCCGAACGGAGGTTTCGCCGAAACGGGATTCGCGCGCTCGCCCCGCCCCCGGATCGTGTGTGTACACGTTGTTCAACCTCGGCCCGCGGGCCATATACGGCCCGTTAGGATTTTTAATCCGGCCCGCCGCCGGTGTTGTCCAAATTATAGTAAAAATCAATGTTAATCTACCATCAATGGCAGCCCGGGAATAAGCACTCTTGGGCGGGCAGATGTAGCAGAACCGAGCCGTAAAATGACAGCAATCGGGTCAAATCCATCCTAAAACAGCATTTAATGATTAAATACAAATACTGGAGCTCTTTGGACATTAGAACCGAGCCCAGGGAAGTGAATTCCTCGGTAAAATGTCGTGATGATATCGCGATGGAGGCAAAAAAACCTCTATATAAGTCCATTCGCCAAATGGCTCAAAATGCTCTCAAATTCGGTCAAATCCAGCCAAAAACAGCGTTTAATGATTAAATACAAATACTGGAGCTCTTTGGACATTAGAACCGAGCCCAGGGAAGTGAATTCCTCGGTAAAATGTCGCAATGATGTCGCGATGGAGGCCAAAAAATGTCCATATACGTCCATTCGCCAAACGGCTCAAAATGCTCTCAAATTCGGTCAAATCCAGCTGAAAACAGCGTTTAATGATTAAACGCTGTTTGAACGAACGTTCATTCGGAGACCTGTCCGCCTGTCAAACGTCCGTCGGCGAAACGTCTTTAGGCGAATCATCCGGTCACGACATCATCATTGCTCGCTATGGGCACACCAGTATCACACCTGCCACAAGCAGGTGCATGTCAATGTTCCCTCTAATTTTTCATGTAAAACATGCTGTAAAACACGAAAAACATAAGTGGACAGAGCTACTGCCACTGGCTGCCGCTTAAACGCCGCCATCATGAAGAAAGGGGTAAAAAAAAAAAAAAAAAAAAAATTCCGTTTTTTTTTTTTTTACTGCGCGCCATAGGATTGCTGCTGCGCAGAGAAGACGAGAGTAGTGCGCAATTGCGCACGCGCGCAGCTTAGAGGGAACAGTGCCTACCATCAAGATGTATTGAACATTAATGAAATAATAGAATTGTATCTAAAAGTGTTCGGGAATAAAATATCAAACTCTCACACATATCGAGAACTATTGAAATTCTCATCTCAGTTCATTTTCTGGACCACTTTATCCTCATTAGGGTTGCGGGGGTGCTGGAGCCTATCCCAGATGACTCTAGGCCAGAGGTGGGGGACACCCTGAATCGGTGGCAAGCCGATTGCAGGTCACAAGGAGATGGACAACCACACTTACACCCATACCTACGGGCAATGCATGTTTTTGGAATGTGGGAGGAAACCGGGGTACCCGGAGGAAACCCACACATGCAAACTCCACACAGGTGGACGTGACCTAGATTGGAACCCAGGACCCCAGAGCTGTGAGACTGACGCGCTAACCACTCACTCCACCGGGCCGCCCACAATAGAAATTCTCATCTCATCTCATTTTCTGAACCGTTTTATCCTCACTAGGGTCGCAGGAAGGGCTGGGGCCTGTCCCAGATGACTTCGGGCCAGAGGCGGGGGACACCCTGAATTGGTGGCCAGCCAATTGCAAGGCACACGGAGAAAAACAACCATTCACGCTCACACTCATACCTATGGGCAATTTTAGAGTGTCCTATCAGCCCACCAACCATGTCTTTGAAATGTGGGAGGAAATCAGACTACCCGGAGGAAACCCACGCAGGCCCGGGAGAACATGCAAACTCTGCACAGGTGGACCAACCTGGATTTGAACCCAGGTCTCCCACTGTGAGGCCCACGTGCTAACCACTCACCCGCCGGACCGCCCACTATTGAAATTGTTTAATGAAAATATTTTTTGTTCGGAAATATTCGGAGGGTAGAGTTGGAAAACGAAAATTCAAAGTGGATCCAAAAGAGGGTGGCCCGATGACTGAGTGGTTAGCGCACACCTCTGGGGTCCTGGGTTTGAATCTAGGTCGGTCCACCAGTGCGGAGTTTGCATGGTCTCTCTGGGCCTGCGTGCGGTTTTTCTCCAGGTACTCCGGCTTCCTCCCACATTCCAAAAAATACATGGTAGGCTGATTGGACACTTTAAATTGCCTGTAGGTAGGAATGTGAATGGTTTTCCGTCTCCTTGTGCCCTGCGATCGGCTGCCCACCGATTCAGGGTGCCCCCTGCCTCTGGTATGGGCTCCAGTACTCCCCGCGACCTGGTTCAGAAAATGAATGAAAAAAACAGGATCCCAAAGATTGATTCCAGTGGGATTTTATCATTCAGTTCAACCTGGAAGCAGAATCATCAAAACACAGCGCAAGTGAAGGAAAACAACACGAAAGCATCTTGGGAATAACATTGGACTCGAGGCCTACTGAAAATATAGTGGTACCTCTACTCACAAATACTTCAACATATGAAATATTCAGGTTGCGAAAAGCTTCAATGGGAAACCTTTTATACTAAGATGCCAAAACAATCCAAGTTACGAAATATCAAACACAATCAAACATCCCCCAAAACATAAATATACTTCTTGTATACCCAGTTTTTTTCCCGTTGCGTTAGAGCGGGGGTCGGCAACCATCGGTTCTGGAGCCACATGTGGCTCATTAGC
This sequence comes from Stigmatopora argus, assembly GCF_051989625.1. NCBI lineage: Eukaryota > Metazoa > Chordata > Actinopteri > Syngnathiformes > Syngnathidae > Stigmatopora > Stigmatopora argus. The sequence goes on along the minus strand of NC_135397.1, from coordinate 15,775,548 downwards.
GCTGCCCCAGTGGCTGCTTGAAGTGTTTTCAAAAATGTTTGAAAAATGGTGAAGAGAAATACTGTGATCCTTCACCACCTCGCGGTTCAACATCCGAGGCTTCAGTACATCGTGTTTTTTGATCTTAAGTTTACGTATGAAAAAAAGTTCATAAAAATGTCAAAATCCACGCTCGCCAATAAGTATGGAGAAGCAGGAAGTTCGCCTCGACAGTCGCGGTGGAATACATTAACCTCTTTGCCTTGGTTATTGCACAAGACGGTTTAAATTTAGTGTAACGTAAGATTAAAACTTTTTTTAAAGTGTGTGTATAGGAATCTAAGTCAATTTAAGTTAAATTTAAAGTTTATGTTATATTACGAGTGCATCTGTGACATGCTAAAGTGTTTAATGTACACCCCATTAACGATGCATGTTGGGGATGTGCAACTAGTTTGGATTGGATGTATATTGATATTCGATTATTGATGCCTTGATGCGCATACCACTAGTTTGGATTGGATGTATATCGGTATTCGATTATTGAGGCCTTGATGGGTACCTTGACCCCAGCACGGGAGATCTTCTTCATATCATTAAAGTTGGATTGAGGAAGCAACAACAAATCACTATTGTGATTATTTCTCCCTGTGTTTCAAGGTATGCTGGTTGTTGTAGAGGCCGGTTGAGTTAGGGGTTTGCAATATACACTGTTTCGCGTGTGAGAGAGAAGATAATGTTTAGTAAAGTTTACCTACTTTTGAAGTGTGAGCGTGAATGTGCGAGTCCCGTGTCATGGCATGGACATGTATGTAACATTCAGTACGCTACCTTCGGCCGCCATTACCCTGTATAGTGTCTATGACGGTTGTAGCAAGGAATTTATGTTATCGATATTTCATTGTTTACCCTGTCGAATAGTGGAGAAGGACTTCTCGAAGTTGTAAAAAGAAAAGATAAAACAAGTTATGACCGTATATTGAACGAGTGTAATTGTACATTATGTTTTGGTTTCTAACGTGTTGCTAATATATATGGGTGTAATTGTATATTATTTTTGTGTTGATAAATATACCAGTAAAATTGGATTGAGGAAGCAACAACGAATCCCTATTGTGATTATTTCTCCCTGTGTTTCAAGAATAAATACAGGGTGCAACACATCCGTCAAGTCTCTCTCTCTCTCTCCCATCCGCAAACTCCGCGTTGTACTAAATAATGTCTCATTTTAGTATTAAACATCATAACCACTAGTTATTTGTTACTCTGTTAGGAGATGGTGAATTACAACCAACAACAATGTTTTTCCATTGTAATATCCTGTTTTTGGGTGTGTTTTTTTCAGATGGTGGGAACGACTTAATTTTTATTTAGTTCATTTCTATGGGAAACGTTGATTTGAGATACAAGTAAATTGACAGAAGACCTCGTTCCCAGAACACATTAAGCTCATATCTCAAGGTATGACTGTATATTGATCTACACTATGGCATTCTTTTCTATATAATTCAGCTGGTGGGAACCATGTTAATGTTAATAGGTTATGCGGTATGGCTAAGAGGGAGACACACGGGAAATTAATGCTCTTCCCCTTTGGAGATGCACGCGTGTGGTGGCGATCTGTATGCTGTGAAAAAATAAAAATAAATTCTCTTGAGGTCCCACCAGCTTGGTGAAAAGGTCCGAGATGCAGTCGCCCAGGTTGCCGTGCTGCACGTTGCCGCAACCTTCCTTTGTTTATTGTCTTTTCCTAGTTTTTGACAATATTCCTGTACATTTCAGTGAAGATCATGAAGCGGCCATATTCCAGAATGGCAAAACGATATCCATTGTATCATGGGCTAGAGATCTATTGTCCTGGTTGGGATCATTTCTCAAATGTGTCTGGGTTTTAAGTTTTGAGTGTTTTGATTCATTTCATGTTTGTGCCTTAGAGTGTCCTGACCTTGTGATTGCCTATTGATTTCAGCTCTTGTGCCTGCTCCTTCTGTGTCGACCAATCGGCTGCACATCATGTCACCCATCTCTATTTTGTCTCATTAGCCCCTGTCTGTCTATATATAAGCTGTGAGCTTTTGCGTAGTCGTTGTCAGATTGTCATCCATGTTGCATCACATCATAGTGCACTAAATTGGATTATTGAAGGCTTTACCATGGGGTGTTGAAGTTCATATGGGAAGGTGAGTCGCAAGCTGAATGCGGTGACCAGGTTACTGCATAAACAGCAAGCTCGACGTGGTGTTCAATCTCCTTCGGTGGATGGGATGGTACTCGGACGTTTGGTCGCCAGACGTTTGGTCATTGGACGTTTGGTCGTTGGACGTTTGGTCGCCGGACGTTTGGCCGCCGGACGTTTGGTCGCCCGGACGTTTGGTCGCCGGACATTTGGTTGCCGGACGTTTGACAACATGACAGAGAGTTTATTGTTGAAACCAGCTCTCAAAATTATATTTGTGAGAGAGTTTAATATCTAAATATCTACTGTTGAAACCAGCTCTCAAAATTATATTCACCCGGGCGACCAAACGTCCGGCGACCAAACGTCCGGGCGACCAAACGTCCGGGCGACCAAACGTCCGGCGACCAAACGTCCGCTCGCCGCCTCCTCCGGGAGGACGGCACAGCATGTCGGTCGCCAAGTGGTGGCCCATTGTAGATGGCCAGCCGACACTGGAAAAACCCTCGCTGCTGCGCCTCCCCACAAAGACAAGACGGGCGGTGTTCGAAACCCCTAACTGAGCCTCCCTGCCAGCCGCCACGTGGTGGTCCATTGTAGATGGCCAGCCGACACGGAGAATCCTGGTTGGGGTAATCCAGGTCGGAGTAATCGGAGAAGGAGTCGGAGTCAACGTCCTCCGGGGGGTGTATCGAAGTCCGGCCCGTGACGAGGCGAGGAAGTGTCCGGTCCGGCGGGCATTGTTAGGAGCAGCTCGTTTGTCCCTCCTGGCTTGCCGTTAGGTTAGAGCAACTGCGAGTGATTCTTGATTACTTCCTGATGTGTGTATTTAAGCACAACATAAGTGGTAGTCATTGTCGGATCGTCTTGCGTGATACAGCATACATCGCTGCAAAGGTACTGTTCTCCATGCTCTGAAAAAAATATATTTACAAAAGTAACGTATGTATGACATTTGATTAACGTATTTGTCTGCAGTTAAAAAGCAATAATAGAGTGACCCAAGGGTCAAGGCCAAAACATTTATGAACACCATGAAATATGACATCTGACATGGGTTTAGTTTTTTTTCTTCCTGTCATGCCATCTGTCTGTTTCCCACTCCAGAGCCAGAGGCGATGTTGTTATAACAATAATAACTAATTGCTATTATGCTTGTTTTATTTCTTTTGCCGTCGTGGACATCGTTCGTGTACCAACCACACCCCTACGCAATTATGTCTTAAGTTGTCGCCCTTGCCATTAGCCGGTCTGCAAGAAAATAGAAAGACCTTTACCGCGGTGAGAAAAAGGCTGGGGGCCGCTGTTATAGTGTTTTCAACACTTTTCTGTCCAGAGCATGTTTATATAAACACTACAATAGAACCAGCACAAAGGAAATATTACAAAAGCATCTCAGGACAGTGCAAAACTGTTACAATATTATAAGGTATTTACATATAACATTTTGCACATCCAAGCAGCTGAACACGACAGGTGAAAGAAGAAAAGGAATTACGACTCACCAGAAATTATCGATAATTTACAACACAACATCCTTCCAGAATTCACATATTTGCATATTGAAAATATGACTTAGCAATATGACTGACTGTTTTATCCATTGACAAAGACACAAAGGCTTGTTATTCAGAAACCACTGACATTTTTATATATGGTTTGAGTTGGGGAATAATTTTTCCACAGTAGTGTTCTGTGAACTTTCGACTGTAAACAGTATACCTGTGTTATACAATCAGTAATACTAAGTTGCGATAGCAAGTCTGGCAGTGGGCAAGCTGTGTAAAAAGCTGTGTTGCAATTGATAAAACCCTTTTGAAAAAAAATGATGCAATCACCAGTCATTAAGTTCATATTGTATATTTGTATAGAAAAAAACACACAACAGTGATCATTACATGAGACAATTAAATTAAAATGGCATAATTCTGGTTTCAGGAAACACTTAAAGAAAGGAGAAGGAACATGTGGGAAATATAAGTGTTACTTTTCTAGACAAAGCATATATATATATATATATATATATATATATATATATATATATATATATAAAATATGGAATCACTGATTTTTTTTTTACAAAAGTAACACATGTATGACATTTGATTAACTTATTTGTCTGCAGTTATAAAGCAATAATAGAGTGACCCAAGGGTCAAGGCCAAAACATTTTTGAACACCATGAAATATGACATCTGACATGGGTTTAGTTTATTTTTCCTGTTGTGCCATCTGTCTGTTTCCCACTGGTTCATGAACTAATGCATCTGGCTGCACTATTTAAAGCACCCCAGACATGAGACTGTTGTTTTGCAATCTTCTTGCTTGACTTTACGGTAAAAAAAGTGTATCATTATGCGTTGCTTCTTTGTATTTCTTTTCTTTGAAATATCAAAACAATCTTCCATAAATTTATTTTTAACAGATGTCGCTAATATGGTGTTTAGGACTGCTCTGCTTAATTGCTGGTGCATCTCATGGTAAGTTATTTTTGGATTTGATGGCATCTTGAGGCAATTTGTTTGGTAGAGACATTTTCTATTTTCATGAGGTCATTTTTTGTGTAGTTCTATTAATTCATGCAAACTTTGTTTTAAAAAATAGGTGTTATTGTTGTTGTAGAGTGATTGGTGGAATATAAATAAGGTTTAATGGTGAATAGTAATGTATCGATATACATATCTGAATTTCCTGCAACTGCTATAGGTTGAATTCCTGATCAAGATTTACCCCACCTCGAAGATTTTGGCCCAGGCTCAGCATTTGTAGAAATCCTATTTGATATCTTCACTTGAAGACCCTTATGTAATTGTATGTAATTCATGTTTGTAGCGGCTGAGGTTTGTCTAGGTGAGCTTGGTTGCTTTAATGACCTTCCTCCATGGGGGGGAACAAACCAAAGACCCAGCTCTGTCCTACCTTGGTCTGCTGAAAGGTTAGGGACCCGCTTTCTGCTTTTCACCCAGAGGAACCGTTATTACCAGGCAAGCAGGAGATTCCCCCATAATTTTTGGATCTTTTACCTTTTGACGATTGAAACGATTCCACATATTTAACAAAATAGATGGTATTTTTGACCCGACAGGAGATCAAGCCCGACTTAAACATTCATGCATCAAACTATGGTGGCCTCAGAAAGACTCGAATCATCATTCCTGGTTATCTGCAGAAAGGAGATGAAGACTGGCCACAAAAGATGTGCAAGGTCTGAAAAATATTTAAGTCATCCAATTGGGTTTCTAATTTGGCTGCATGCGACTTAAAATTCAGTTCAACTTAATATGATTTTTTATTCAAGGCCACATTGCTGAGAGAAAAAAGCATACATTTACAGTACATATTTACTTTCCCACATGAGTACATTCCAATGTAACAACTATGCAGGCAAACATACAACTAAAAACAAATCAACTTAACCTGTTTTCATTCAGTCATTCAATTTCCGTACCGCTTATCCTCACAAGGGTTGCGAGGGGTTCTCAAAATTTTAAATAAAGTAGAGTAAAATTTATCAGGCTTCTCAACAGGCAAAGCAGTGTAACAGTGGAAGTCAAAGAAAAGTGCCAAATTTGCTTAAATAATGCATAGATTCCTGAATAAAGACAGAAGATCAAAAATTTAAAAAAGCATGAAAAAAGTAGATCTTGTTCAATTTGTTTTCTAAATAACTTCCTTAAGTGAAATTACCTGCCAACTTGGCTTCCTATCTTTTGCATAGAAAATCTATGTTTTGCATTGTTTATGAAAGATTATATATATATATATATATATATATATATATATATATATATATATATATATATATATATATATATATATATATATATATATATATATATATATATATTATATTATTATATTTTATAAACGATGCAAAACATAGCTTCCTTTCATTGCTTTTCCCCCTGGTTGCACTGCTTCCAGATGTGTGTTTTCATATTGAAGCATTTAACTAATCACATTTCAGCCATTATTTGTTGCCAGGGTCAGAAATCTGCCTCAAGGCCTTCACAATCAGTTCTCCAGGCTCTGCTGCATTAAACAAGCGTTGATAAGACTGTTGCTTTAACCAATCAGAATTCGATTTGGTGACACCAAGGCCATTTCGCAGGCATAGGGATACGTCATCGCTTTCACCAACTATGATTGGCTAGTAGGCGGACCAAAGCCAAAGTGAGCCAGCCAGAGATCGCAAACTCCACCCACAATGGCCGACGGAGGAAAACAAAAGGATTTGGTTGCAGATTTGCTCACAAAGCTATTTTCCAGACGGACATTTCCAGAAAAAAAACTGGACATCATTAAGAAAGGGCGGTCAACTCCGAAGCTAGCAAGCTTGTTACAGCCGGGAAAAGGGTGTGTCCGCCACTTTCAGTGCGCTAACTACAAGAGAGCTACCAAAATGTATTTGGAGTGATCTGCACAAGCAAATATATTGTTGTGTTGATTTAAAGCCATTTTCAAGACGGACTATGCCAGAAATATGACAGGACAGGCTCGACTTTCATCATTAGCTTCTATGGCGATAGAAAAGAAGGAAGAAAGAAAGGAGGATAGATATTGTGTACAGTTAAAAAGGATTTTTGGTGAGTAAAATATGGTTATATTCCTAAATAATATTTCAATTGTGGGCCCGGTTCTGATATCTGAAAAGCTGCAGTGTTCGTATTTAATCACTAAATGCTGCTAGGAAGTGGATTTTACCCCATTTTAGTGCAATTTTTGCCGTTTCGCCATTGACGTCCATCGCTGTCTTTTCCCGGGGAAATCACCCCCCTGGCCTGGTTGTAATGTCTCAAAAGCTCCAGTATTTGTATTCAATCAATAAATGCTGCTAGGAAGTGGATTTTACCCCATTTTAGTGCATTTTTTGACGTTTCGCGTATGGATGTATATGGACGTATCGACGTTCATCGCTGTCGTTTTCCCTGGGAAATGATACTCCGGGCCCGGTTCTGATGTCTAAAAAGCTCCAGTATTTGTATTTAATCAATAAATGCTGTTTTCGGACGGAATTTACCCTATTTTCGGGCAATGTTTGCCCGTACGACATTGACGTTAATCGCTGTCTTTTCCCGGGAAAATCAACCCCCTGGCCTGGTTTTAATGTCTAAAAAGCACCAGTATTTGTATTTAATCATTAAATGCTGCTAGGAAGTGGATTTTACCCCATTTTTGTGCATTGATTTATTGATTATTTTTTATGTGTCGCAGCTGTAGCTGCAGTAGAGGTTTTATAGCCATAAAATAGTTTTTGAGGGTTGGATTGATTCGTTGAAGGCGCTACGATAAAATGCACGGAACGCCACTGATATATATATATATATATATATATATATATATATATATATATACACACACACACATAAATACATATCAGTGGCGGTCCGTGAATTTCCTAGCGACGCCTTCAGCTGACGGAATCAATCCAACCCTCAAAAACTATTTTATGGCTATAAAACCTCTACTGCAGCTACAGCTGCGACACATAAAAATCATCAATAATAACCTCATACAATTGAAATATTAATTAGGAATGTAGTCATATTTTACTCACCAAAAATCATTTTTACCTGTTCACAATATCCATCCTCCTTTCTTTCCTCCTTCTTTTCTATCGCTGACGGAATCAATCCAACCCTCAAAAACTATTTTATGGCTCTGGCTAGTCCACTCTATCACTAACCAATCATAGTTGGTGAAAGCGATGACGTATCTCTACGTCTGCGAGAAGGCCTTTGTGTCACCAAATCAAATTCTGATTGGTTAAAGCAACAGTCTTATCGACGCTTGTTTAATGCAGCAGAGCCTGCAGAACTCATTGTGAAGGCCTTGAGGCAGATTTCGGACCCTGGCAACAAATAATCGCTGAAATGTGATTGGTTAAATGCTTCAATATGAAAACACACATCTGGAAGCAGTGCAACCAGGGGGAAAGCAATGAAAGGAAGCTAACAGACCATTTGGAATTATTTAATAAGTATTCATGGACAAAATATAATTAACATCAGTCTGTGATTCAGATATTTCTTAGGCCAGCAGAGAAGGCCTTGAACACCCTGACGGCGCACCACTAATACATATATAAAATGGGTCTCCTGTTTAGTATGCAAAATAAAATTTTCATATGTAATTTGATATGTTCTAAGGGTCAATGAAGCAGAAAAGCAGCGCAAATGAAATTGAGGAACACTTTCGGTCTTTATGGCTCAGTGGTTGTCTCCAATTCTAAAAGTTGATGGTTTGACTCGTCTGTCTTGGTTACCACGATTAAGGCCCTAAACCCCACATTGCTCCTGATGCTGTGCCATCAGAACGTGTATAAGAGCAAAGTGTCAAAGCCCTTTCATTGTCTTGATCGTAGAAAAGCTCCATACTTGTGGTAAACCCATTTACCATTTGCTATGGATAAGGAATTAATTACCTCCACATCTCACATTTGAAATTTAAAGAGGATGAGACACCGTCTTTGGACATGAGAGTAGCATACTGTCTGTAAAATAATCCATGTAGCATGTAATGGGGCACAGAAATACCGGTGTACACCCCTGAGAAAGGCTGCGCTATCTAGACCAATTACAGTATTTTTCAGTTTATACTTTGCCCTTCTGTCCTGCTCATTGTGGGCTTTTCAAATTCGTCTCCCTTATTATTGTTAGCCTTGAAAAGTCCCCATACTTTATCAAACATTTGTTCTTCAAATCTCTTGTTTACTTTTTATTAAAAAAATAACATTTGCATGACTGTACCCAGGTTATGATAAAATTCGAGAATGTGAACTGTATCTCAGTGGAGTGGAAGAATGGTGTGAGGACTCACTATGCCCAGGCAGCCAATAATGGCAGAGTGCTGGCTGCACAGGTAGCTTCCATGATGACTTTTCTGATGGTACGTAAAACCTTTTATGCTATTATGATATTAATTGTTTGTAATTAAGTATGCTTAACTTAAATTTCCTTCCCCAGGACAATTACAATCAGATGTCAGAAAAATTTCACATTATCGGTCATAGTCTTGGTGCTCATGTTGCTGGCGAAATTGGCAGTAAATTCACTGGCCTTGCACGCATCACAGGTAAAACTCCAGTACTTCTCGAAATTTGAACTTATTGTATTTTCTCGCATATACCCTGTATTTGTCGCTAAAAAAATGATGACTACTGAATGGGGAAACACCATAACGCAAGACAATGTGGCCGATACGGTCATTTATTTCAAAATAGAGAAAAGATAAACAGATAAAACGCTAAACAAAATGTATTTTGACGTCTTTGAATGAAATTCAGGAAAAAAAACCTATCTAGCATAAAACGTGAAAAAAGTCACTAGTGCCTGCCATTGCTCGCTCAGGGCGCCGCCATCTTACCCTAGTTAAACGTGCTCTGACTGGCCAGACGCTAGTAGCCTTGATAGATGTGTTTGTAGTGTTTACCATGTCAGCACTCCTCACGTGACTTCCTTTTTGAATTCATCTACGTGCAGGCAATGATTTTGAGGGTTTAGCTGCATGATTGCACATTTTTAATTATGAAATAAAACAAAATTTTTATTTGATTTTTTTCTATTTATTTCTTGTTCGAAAGTGACAAGTATTGCAATAATATGAACCATCGAAAGAATCGAGATATTTCTACATTAGAAGCAATTTGGCCGCCACAACATCTTAAACTTCTGGTAAGAAATTTGTAATTTCTGTCATTAAAAGCATTAGGTTCTCATCAATATAGATTTATTTCTTTTTTTTTAAATGGAATAATTTGATATTTTGCATTTACAAAGACAGGCATATTAACTTCCTTATGATATTGACTCTAATAATGTGCAATCCAGCACACTAGCCTTTCGATTCATACAGTATCTCAGAAATACCACATGCTATGATTTTTCTTAAGATTTTGCCTTCAAAGCAACATTAGTAATCTCTATTAAAACCATGAATATGGAGGTGAAAATTGTGAATCATGGGGTGTCTTATACAAGAGAAATTGTAAAATTAAATGATTTTAAGGCAATTTTACGAGAAGGCTTATAAGCGCAGGCGGCTAATATGCGAGAAAATACGGTACATACACCGGTAACTCTACTTACAAAATGAATTTATTCCAGAACTTTTTCGTAACATGGATTTGTTGTAAGTAGAGCAGTACTTTATATGTAAATTCTCTAATTCTGTCTATAAATGCGGTCCTCAAAAAAGCTACCAACTTATAAAAATGATTAATGTCCTAATTTTCAGTTTGCTTTTGTTAACACTTTTACATTTATCCAAATTGATTAGATATGCATGTAACTAAATTGGCCTGGCAATGAATGTCTGAAATTAACTGTAAATTGTTTTTGTAATTGTTTTCATTTTTTGATGTTGAAGTGGATAATTGATAGAAATTTAACTCGATTTTTCTTTTTAACTAATGGAAAAACATTGATTAAGAAAGGTTTGTAGGAGATGATAAACAAACTACAAAGACAATGTAAAGTTAAATTCTTTCAAAATGCTACTGAAGTTGGGTATTTTTATTGCAAACAACTGGTTTCATGTGTAGCACGATGCTTATTATTGAGTGAATTTGGAGCCCTTGATTAGTATGCATTTTAAACTTACGTGGTTTAATTGCTGTAAGGGCGCAGTTATATAGCGAGGGTTAAAATATTAATCCGAACATGGGGAGTGTTGGTTCAATTCTATTAAGAAATATACATTTATTCATTTGTTTCTGAATGTTAACTAATGTAAATATAACATGTTCACTGGTGAGAAGTGGTTAATTTGCATATGGGGGAAATCAGTCTGGCTATTTATTACAATAAAATAATGAGGGGAAAATTGATGAAATACGACATCAGAAACGACAAGCCAATTTTTTTCCACTGAAAATGGCTTTGCTAACTTTACCTGTTTTGAACCTTACAGGGCAGGGTCTGAATCTGGGTGCAGTAAATGAGACATGGTGTTCCCATGTTCCAAGACAAACTGTGCCACTGATTCCACATTCTGACCTACAGTGGTGATGTGGTGCAAATAAATTATATAACTCCTGTCAAAAAGAAGCAGGGCCATGTGCTTTGGTTTCACTGCTCTTTCCAGTATCTGTTTTTACATCTACAGTCGAGGAGATACGATTGGCGGCTCAGAATTTTGGTGCAGCAGTTGTCCTCTCTCGACGGCGTTGAGCCTCATCAAGGGATGGCGTTCCGACTTACATTGATGCAATTTGCATCCCAAGAGGCGTACTAGATGAGTTTTGGTTGGCTGAACAAATTGCAGCAGGTTGGGAGTTTATTTTTCTTTGGGTTACTCCAGATAAAATATGGATAGGATAAACGACATCCATTACAATGTCAAAAAACTTCGAAATTATACAGAGCAGGGATTTGTAGCAATGAAGGAATAGCTGGCGGCCACCTGTCTCATGGCTTTTCAGGACCGCAAAGCGGTTGGTATGCTTCTGGCGGAGCAAGGGAGCCTGTGTGCAATGTTTGGAGATCAATGTTGCACCTTTATTCCCAACGCCACATTACCCGATGGGTCCCTACCAGAGCCGATGAAGGCCTGAACTAGAATATGAAGAGGCATTTTGGAGTGGAATTGTCCGCCAGGACAGACTGGTTGGATAAGACCTTCATCAAGTGTGAAGAATTGGCTTTCTTTGTGGTGTATCTGCTTATACCCCACTTGATCCTCCATAAGTTGGACAGCTTTTCATATCTTGGAACAGTAACTTGCATATCAAAGCGTCATGCAACTTAAAGATTACATATATAGAAGCATTTGTAAGAAGTGGTACCACTGTGCATGTATCAATGTTTGGTCTAGTTTAATTACATAGTTATGATTATTTTGAGTTAAGAAGAGAAACAATAGCAGGTGTAATATTGGCCATATGTCGTTTGCCACCGCCTCATGGTATAAAGGTTCACTGGCCTGACCTCTGTGCAGGCAGGCGTTGGCCCGATTCCCACTGGTTGTAGTATGAATGTGAGTGCGGATAGTCGTTTACCTCTCTGTGTGCTCTGCGACTGACTGGCGACCAGTCTAGAGTGTAGTCTGCCTTTCACCGAAAGTCAGCTGGGTTCGGCTACAGCAACCTCCACAACCCTTACGAGAATGCAAGATGAATGAATCTCGTTTGGCATGTACCGTTTGTGTAAACTGACTCAAAATCAGAATGTGTTGATTTGCTTTTCCCTTGGATGAATACACTCACTCCAGTTGTGTAAAGAACAAACAGTGGTACCTCCATTTACGAACACCTCCAAATACGAAAGTTTCAGGTTTGGTTTTCAAGATATTTGGACCTGAGGAGGTCCAGCGTTGGGTGGACGTGGTGCAATGACATGTCAAAATCTGAAAACGGTGGCACCAGCCTTATGTGGGAGATGGTAATTTGTTTTTCTTGGCTTTAGAAGCAACCCTTTTGTGTCCTTGATTTTCACGAATTTGAATATAGTTCTGTCAAGAGTTGGGAGCTTTTTTGACGACCGTGGAACAAAATAGAGATTTTACATATAAAGAAATGCTCTACTTACGAAAAATCAAAGTTACGAAACAAGTTCTGTAACCAATTAATTTTGTAGGTAGATATATGACGATATTAGAAGACAGTCCAAAACTGACCACTCCTTCTTGACCCTTTTTCTCTGTCATTTTACAGGACTCGACCCAGTGGAGCCTTATTTCCATGGCACAAATACAGCAGTGCGCTTGGATACATCTGATGCCACTTTTGTTGATGTCATCCACACTGATGGAAAGCCTTTTAACTCAAAACTTGGTAGCTACTTTTTTATGTGAAAAGATTCAAAGGGAAGTGAATGAAAAATATATAGCATGCTGAAAGAAAATGTGTACAATACACATTCCATTCTAAAAAACCTTCGAATTAATGGGTAAATACTGTAAGCACAGAATGATCCCTTTGTGCATGCGCATTGTGAGTACCAATACCAACAAAGGCACATATGACTCCAAGTTGACCCCCGGAAGGCTATACGTTCCGGTGCAAACAGCTCCAGTCCCTACAGAACTTCTTGCATGAGCACGAGGAATCCGAGGGACAGAACTTCTGGAGGTCATCTAGGATTCAAAGAACCATAGTCACATACATAACCTTTGTTTTATTAAATCCCTTCTGACCGCCAGAGGTGGTGCTGTAAGCACTGAATGACCAATATCTGCGAAGTCACGAAGATTATGAAACAAAAACATCACCAGGGAGCCTCTGGCACCCAGACACCCAACAGAACTGACAATTAGTAGTATCCACAGTCCAGTAGGAGAGGTGCTGTTTAGATAGGGTAGAGCAGTGGTCTCAAACCGGTCCTCAAAGGGCCGCAGTGGGTGCTGGTTTTCATTCCAACTCAACAAGAGGATGCCTTTTGCAAGTGTAATCAGTTAATCAGTTGATTGCAGCCAGGTGCTACTTATTTTAGAAGACACCTGATTGGTTAAAATGTCGGCACTGGATCGGTTGGAACAAAAACCAGGACCCACTGAGGCCCTCGGCGGAATCGGTTTGAGACACATGGGGTAGAGCATCTACCGTGAGACGTACAGCAGACAAAGTCAGAAAGACCTGCAAAAACCAGCAAATTGAGTCTGGTACGATCATGGGTGGAAGGCCCTGAAGCAGGCAAAGCACACAAGCCGGATGTGGAGTTTTCTGCTTATTTTGAGTGTCTGTTGGGTAGGGCCACGCGAAGGTACGAGGGGAGAAGCGTAGTGGCATCGTTTTGCGTAGTGTGGAGGTCGATAGCTGAGAGGGCCATAGAGGGGTCCAAAGCAAAGGTACAAGATGCTTGGTCGAGATCGTGGTCCATGCTCGTGAGCGTGGTCAAGGTCCTTGGATCAAAACAAGAGGTCGGAGATCAGGTGAAGCAAACTAGGAGGTATCGGAAGAAGGTGAACTAATAAAAACGATCCAGCAACGTGGTCATGTTCTGTTTGTCTTAAATAGTCCTTGATGTCTGATATGCCGCACCTGCCTTCGCTTAACCCATCAGCTGCTGGACTTGTGATTGGGTGACAGGAGCAACCACCGACCTGTCTGGCCCTGGACCTGACAGTCTATGTTAGCCCACAGAGCCCGGACCGAACACAACAGCTCCGGTCTGTCTCTGCCCTCAGCAGTCAGAGGGCAATACCAACAATTAGCAGAGGTAAAAGCAAGTGAACACCGCTTTACGGGCCACCCGGTTAAGTTCAGTTGTGTCCAGTGCTTCAAAGGGGGGTTGGCACAACCCTTCGTGAATCAAGATCCTTGAGACCAGTTCACGTCCAAAAGCAGAGCACCCTGACTGCCAGTGGAGCTTCTAGAAAGCAAAGCCGACGAAACACATGCTGAGGAGTATTCACTCCAGAAATACTCAGGAAATGGGACAAGGGTACTCCTGAAATGGGGTTGATGGAGGTTGGCAGCTCTTCCAGTTCTCAGGAAGGACCACCTAAACACCAACCTGCACAGGGTGATCAAAACAGCCCAAAAGATCATCACCTGCCCCTTCCTCAACTGTCCACCATCTACGAATCCCGGTGCCTCGGAAGGGCAAAGAGCATAATAAAAGACAGTACACATCCCAGCTTCCACCTCTTAACCCGCTGCCATCTGGCAGGCGCTACAGGACCGTAACAGCCAAGCCGTCATCACACTCAACAATATTTCTTCACCTACTTATCTATGTTGACTACTTATCTATGTTGACTACTTATCTATGTTGACTATTTATCTATGTTGACTACTTATCTATGTTGACTACTTATCTATGTTGACTACCTATCTATGTTGACTACTTATCTATGTTGACTACTTATATATTTATTGTATTGGATTGGATAACTTCATCCATCCCGTATTCGGGAAATGTCATTGTGACAGTAGCAAGAAAAGGCATAGTTATAAGTTAGACAGTACAGTCAAAGGCCGCAGAACAACAAAGCAAAAGCAAAAAGCACAAAGAACAAAGCAAATCAAAGTCAATGTGATCATTAAGAATCACCAAATCATTAAGACAGAAAAGCAGCAAAAACACAAAATGAGCTACGAGTTTCGGTAGCAAAAATGTATAGACTCAAAAAGATGTAAAGTTGGACAAAAACTGGAACCACACACAGGAAGTCTTCCACGAGATGGGGAACTTCTGCAGACTGTGACCGAGGTAGAGAATATGCAGAGTCACTCTTCCAAGCTTATCCGCACAGTTCCTCAGTAGTCTGGAGCTGAAGAAAACAGCAGCTGGGCAGAACTCCTTGACTCCGTTGCTGGTAAGCACCGACAGCTCTTCCATCTTATCCCACGATGGAATGGTTGGTCAGAAGCGTTGCCTTTTCTTCCGGCACTTTTGTCCAGCTCCGAAACTCCGGCGGCACCGAGGTGTTGCTCCTTCTGCTGCGTATTGTAACAGCTAGTCCCGTGTGTGTGACCAGCTGAATGGTTCCCAAAAAAGATATTTATTGTTATTATTTATTGATTATTTAAACTTTAAGCTTTAAATCTAGCTATACTTGTATAATATACTGAAAGCATTCAATTTAATTCAATTCAATTGTCAAAGTGCGAAATGGTAAAACTTTCAGAAAGCAACCGAGGCCCTTCAAGTCGAAGATTGGCCAAAAAGTGTCTTCTTCGGTACAAAGAAGTAAGGTGAATAAAACTCCAAAGATCCACAAGCTTGATGGCCAGGAGAGATGACAAAACCCCATACAGATCCACAGCCTTCACATGGTCCGTGACAACAGTCATCCTGACTTGATTGGACAGAGGGGGCCGGTGCCTCTGCGGGTCAAGATAGAGACCACCCAGGGGTACAAGATTCGAACAGCCCAGTAACTGAGCTGCTGGTCGGAAAAGTGCCCAACAGCCGCCCCATGGGACTCAGTCCCTAGCTCTCTGGTCCTGGGAGACCACGTAAGCCTCAAAGCCCAACTCAGGCATGCCAGGTGAATATGGCGTAGGCACATTCACTAAACCGTCATGAGGCAGTCACCCAAAAGGGACTGTACCTCTATCATCCCATGTGCAGCAGGTCCACCCCAGAGGCAAGCTGCTGATCAGCATTTTTTTATCCAAGATGGTGGATTTCAAGATACTTAAATCCTATTTTAGATTTTACAAGGAGCCTAATGCAGTGATGCTAGTTTTGTAGAAATAGGATCTCTCCTCATAGTCAGCCATCAGGCATCAAGCAACAGAACCTGAACCAAAAGGAAATTGTGTAAAGATTTTTTTGTGACTTCTTTTGTAAATAAACATACTTAACTAGATGTGGAAATGTTTTCCTTGATATTTTTTCTTATTTGAGATCAATGCCATCCATAAAAGTATTAGCATACAATCAGAAACAGCTTTGTAGTTGTTAGTGTGGGTTCTCGAGATGTAACAGACAATTAATCCAGTTCTTCTTGATGTCATGATTGTTTTCAAACGTGTAGGTTTTGGGATGTCCGACGCCATTGGCCACATTGACTTCTATCCCAATGGAGGAGAGCAGATGCCTGGTTGTAAAGCTAACAAAGGCCACCCAACAGACCTGGATGCTATCTGGCAAGGTAAGATAAACTGACGTTCGAAACACAGTACAATTTTGAATGAAGGAAAATATTCATCCATCCATCCATCATAAAGGCCCACCAAACCACCTCTTCCTTATTCATTCATTAATTCTTTTTCTGAACAGCTTCTCCTCACAAGGGTCGCGGGGTGTGCTGGAGCCTATACCAGCAAACTATGGGCATTAGGCAGGGGTCACCCTGAATTGGTGGCCAGCCAATCGCACGGCACACAAGAAGACGGACAACCGCATAAACACACATTAAAACAACTTTAAATTATGAAATCAAAACAACTTAGCATTATCTAGTGGCTTTTTCTGAAATAATGAAATCCGTCACTGTATGTCCTGGAAATTCTTCCTTCCCTATGCAAAGCAGAAAAAGTCTCTCCATCTCGTTGTTCAGTGACGACCTCCTTTTTAAATTATGCCAAGGAGTTGTCGCTTTTAATGCTTCCTTCTTCTTGAATATCATGGCAATATTAAATCGGTTACGGCCGTATTGTCTTGCAATATCAGGGCTCGCTCTTCATTTCTATTGCATCACTAATTTTAAATAGAGAAAGAAGTTGCTTTAACCACACTTGGGGAAAAAAAGACGTTGTTTGGAGACAGCCAATGAGAGGCCAGCTTAGTGGAGGGAGATTGTCAAGGCAGGACGCAACGCTACCACGACATTTTCAAAATGAAATAAAATCAGAGTAAAATAACATATACAGGAAATGTTGTACATTTCGGATGTTACAACATTGTTTTGCATATCAAAGGGTTTTGTAACCTGAAAATTTCGGAAGTAGAACTGTTTGAAAATTTCCGGTTACGAAACCCTTTGAAATGCAAAATACTGTTCCAACATACGAAAACAAGATCCAAGTTTCAAAATTGTACAAAACTTCAAAACCTTTCCTGCATCCCTTATTTTATTTTGAAATTGTCGCAATAGCTTTGTGTCCTGCTTGACAATCTCCCTCCACTACACTGGCCTCCAATTAGCTGTCTTTTTTGTTTTTCAAGGGTGGTTAAAGCTTTATTTAGCAAACAAGCCTGTTTAGAACTAAAAGACAATTGTTGCGCTATTAAAAAAAATCTCTTTTGAATAATGGTTGTTTAACAAATAAAAGATAGAGTTTACATACTTAGAGAACGTGAAGAAATTCAATCATTAGGACAGCCGTTTCTGGCCAACAGGCTTTCAACTCTCTACATTGCACGGTTTGGACAAATGTAGCGAAATAATCTTAACATACACATACACACACACAAACACACACTCACACACCCGTAAATCATGTTTTATAAGGATTATAGATTAATTTGTTATTGTTATTAGCACCTGTTTTGTTCAATAGCTCCCAAGCCATTTGACAGACAAATTTACTGAAAAGATAGGTAATTACTTTCTGTTTAACGAACACCTTTTAGTCTTTCAAAACCGACTCCATTTGTTAATTATTAAATTATTACTGTTATTAGCACCTAATATCTTCAATAGCTTCCAAGACATTTGGCATATTGGCACCAAATTTACAGAAAAGATAGGTAATTACCTTCTGTCGAACAAAAATCTTTTAGTTTTTCAATAACAGATTCCATTTATTAATTATTAATTTATTACTATTATTACCTATTTATGTTTTTTTTACTGGGAAAACGCACTTTGTGGAGTAGCACCACTAATTTCGTTATACGCAGATCTGTATGATGACAATAAAGGCTTTTGATTTGATTTTAATTAGCCTTAATATCTTCAATAGCTCCCAAGCAATTTGACTTTTTGACACCAAATTTACAGAAAAGATAGGTAATTATCTTCTGTTTAACGAACACCTTTTGGTTTTTTAATAACACATTCTATGTATTAATTATTAATTCATTACTGTTATTAGCAGCTTATATCTTCAATAGCTCCCAAGCAATTTGATGCATTGGCACCAAATTTACAGAAAAGATAGGTATTTACCTTCTGTTAAAGGACCACCTTTTTGTTTTTCAATACCACATTCCATTTATTAATGATTAATTTATTACTGTTATTAGCACCCAATAGTATCTTCAATAGCTCCCAAGCAATTTGATGTATTGGCACCACATTTACAGAAAAGATAGGTAGTTACCTTCTGTTTAAGGAATATCTTTTGGATTATTTATTACTATTATTAGCACCCAATATCTTCAATAGCTCAAGAGAGCAGCAAGCTAACATATTTCAGGTCAGGCATACTCATCGATAATGCTTATGCTCAAAGCTTGAGTTTACACAGTTAGAGAAGGTAAAAAAATTCAATCACTCGTCTATTAGGATACGAGAGGCGTTTCTGGCCACAATAAAAAAAATCAACTCTTTACGATGCACGGTTTGGATCCGACAGCCGTTTCTGGCCTCCATAATGTCAACTCTCTTCGATGCAGGGTTTGGACAAAAGTAGCGTGAGAATGTTAACATAAAATATCCACCCATCCATAAATCACGCTTTATCTATTCCTGCTCCCCGAAACACTTTTTTTTAACTTTCGTGACGGAAAGACTCGGCGAGACACGATGGTGCTGGACGCGCTGACCCAAGACGCCTTTCCACATCATTTACAAATGTCATTTTGGGGAGAATTTCCACCAGCAGGTGCACACACACACACACACACACACACATCCATCCTTACATCACGCTTTATAAGGATTAGAGAATAGATAAAGCGTGATTGATGGATGGGTGGATGTTTTTAACTCACGTCACAACAGAAAAAAAAGTGTTCCGGGGAGCACCTAGAAACTCGCTGGCGGACCAATCAGCCACGCGGTGCGTTTAGGGCACATCATGTAAAAACAACAATTCATACATAAACTCTGCTTTCAGCTTTAACAAAAAAAGTTGAATTTACACACTAAGAGAAGGTGAAGAAATGCAATCACTTAGGATCCAACAGCCATTTCTGGCCACCATAAATTTCACCTCTCTACATTGCACAGTTTGGACAAAGATAGCGAGAGAATCTTAACATACACACACACTCACACCCCCATAAATCATGCTTTATAAGGATTATAGATTACTCATGCGAAAAAAGTCAAGAGGTAGGCCTTGTTATCCATCCATGACTGATATTGGGAGGCAATACGGCCGTAACCATCTAACATTTCTACAAAATGGAAACAGAAGGAAGCATTAAAAGTGACGACTCCTTTGCATGATTTAAAAAAAGAGGTAGTTACTCATCGGCCAGGTGGAACGAGTGGTTAGCGCGTCGGCCTCACAGCTTGGTGGCCTGGGTTCAAGTCCAGGTCAGTCCTCCTGTGTGGAGTTTTCATGTTCTCCCCGGGCCTGCGTGGGTTTCCTCTGGCTACTCTGGTTTCCTCCCTCATACCAAAAACATGCATGGTAGGCTGATTGGACATGCTAGATTGCCCCTAGGTGGGAGTGTGCCCGTGAATGGTTGTCTGTCTCCTTGTGCCTTGCGATGGGCTAGCCACGACACTAGTGAGGATAAATCGGTTCAGGAAATGAGAGAGAGAATATTTAGGCTAATTGGGACCTGATGAGTGTAAAAACAAAGAATTATCTTTGTCATTTCTGAGAAAAAATATGTCTACATCATAAGTGGATGCCAGGCCCTTGTAGTCCAAAATTTAACATTATAGTCTTTCACAACCAAAAATGTGATGTCCACACATGTGGAGGCCAGGTCATAGGAGGTTAAAGAGTTTGAAATTATACACACCTTCTACTTCGCTTAATGTATTAAAGTTTTTTTTCGAGAACCTACTGCCATGATTTTAACATAATTTTAAAATTAGGTTTGTTCATCAAGCTTTTTGAGTTAGAAATAGCTGAATTCTGCAATCTTCATCATAACCCTTGTGTGACAGCTTATGAGATAAGACATTACCCTGAGTAATGACATGAAGTACATACGTCTCCCCACTTATTCTTTGTTCACAGTGATCTTCAAATGTATCCTCTTCTCTGTCAGGTACAAAAGATTTTGATCCCTGCAATCACAACCGAGCCTACCAGTACTACCAGGAGAGTATGGTTAAATCTCGAGGCTTTGTAGGATTCCCTTGTACTGATGCAAGCAGCTTTGAAGCTGTAAGTATATTTCTATAAACTGATACATTGCCATGAACAGTACCAACTTAAAAAACACTAAACCAGAAAAAAATAATTTTCTGATATTTATAGATAGGTTTGAAGGTGCAAAAGCTTACTGAATGACTTCCATGCCCCTTTGGTTGGTTCAGACCGGTCCACGTAAGGTTGATTGGAAATTATAAACTAAACGTAATTTCTATTTTTACCTCACAAATGGACTAAACTGGCATTGCTTTTTATTTTGAAGTCATTGTTATCTTCACGTGCATAATGACGCAATACGGAAATTTAAGCCCTCCAATATGCCAGGTGATTCTAAGAAAAGAAAGATGGATGCTGAATGCAGGGTTTTTAACACAATATGGACCACCAAGTATTTATTTACTGAAATTAGTGGTAAACTTGTGTGTTTAGTTTTAAGCGACCAGATCGCTATGTTTACGGATTACAATTTGAATCGGCATTACCAGAGTTAACATGCGGAGAAATACAAAAAAATATCAGATGCTGAAAGGGCTTGGAAATCGGGTGCTTTGCTAGCTCAGCTACAAAAGCGGATTTTTTCTTTTCTTTCACCAAGTGTCACTGATCCAGGGTTACTGTTACGATCATGGGTGGGGGACCCGAAGCAGGCAAATGCACACTGGCTTGATGTGGAACTTTCTATTTATTGAGAATGTTCCAGAGGCCGACGAAGGTACAAAGGGAGCAGTGTAGACGAGTCATTTGACGTAGCATGGAGGTCGGTAGCCGAGGGGTCCGTAGAGAGGTCCAGAGTAAAGGTACAAGATGTGTGGTCAAGATCGTGATCGTGGTCTGTGGACGTGAGCATGAGCGTGAGGAGGGTCCTGGGAACAAAACAAGAGGTCGGAGATCAGGCGAGGCAAACAAAGAGATCGCGCGAGAAGGTACTTAACAGTAAACTGATTAAGAGGATCCAGCGACATGGTCATGCTCTGGTGGGCTTTAAATACTCCTTGCTGACTGATGAGCCAAACCTGGCACTGCTTGAGCCATCGGGCGCTGGACCTGTGATTGAACCACCCCCCAGTCTGGCCCTGTGCCTGACCGGTGCAGCAACCGAGACAAGCTTTGTGATAGCACACAAAATCGCTAAAAAGGTGAACCGTGGAGCTTCAGCTGCAACATAAAGTGGCAAGTTTTGACTTTTTCTCCTTGGCTTTGGATGAGAGCTGTGATGTCAGAGACACAGCCCAGTTACTCATATTCGTCCGAGGGATAACGGACTTCAAGATTACGGAGGAGCTTGCAGCAACGCGGTGAATGCACGGGACGTCTTGACGTGTTTTGGTCCGGCCCTCCACAATATTTTCTGTTTCTCCTGTGGCCCCCTAAAAAAATAATTGCCCACCCCTGCTCTATGCTGTACTTTTACTTGTGTAATTTGGGCTATCAGTGTAAAAAGTGTCTCAGAGCTACGAGAAATAATTGGAGAAGAGTGGAAGGGTGGTATATCCATCGCAGGGTGTTTATGGAGCCACCACCTGTTCTGGCAATGTGACACCGATACGGCTGTGAACAATTTATTTGCTTTTAGAAGTGGATTCGGCGAGATTGAATTTTGGTGCTGCAGAGGGAAGATATAAACAGACATCCATTCCAACTTCCATTGGGACAACATGAATCTGCAGCTGTTGGTGATAATGGCAGTTTATCCCGGCTTTGGACACTTGTTGATCAAAGCCAGCATTGTGTATGGCCATGCAGCCAGATATCATGGGCATAAATCTTGTTCCCGCAAGTCTACAAACACTACTGTCAATTTTGGACAGCCCTTTGCATTTTATTTAGCAGGATATGCCCATTTCCGCTAAAAAAATAAACCCACAAATCCACTCTTAGGTCTTGTTCAAGCTATTACTTCCTCTTGTATTGCCTCACCATGTCTTTATATTTACAGGGAAAATGTTTCCCGTGCGCTAACGACAAATGTCCTCTGATGGGCCACTATGCAGACAGGTTTTCTTCAATTAACACCACACAGATAAAGTACTTCCTCACTACAGGCAGTTCTGAACCTTATGGACGTGGGTATCCTGTTGTTTTTAAACTACATTGGGCTATTTTTATAGTTTTAGGTCTGACACCTGTTACTGATGTCACTTTTTCCTGAACGCCATTTTTTTTAACCGCAGCATCTCACTTTCGTTAACAAGCACTATATTACTACAAGATGATAACTGTCCTTTAATGGCTAACTCCTAATCTACCAAATTAATCAGCCCTCATAAAAAATAAAAAATAAACTGAAATTGTATTTCGAGGATCAAAATATACTGACATATGCTACGTAACTTCCAAGTTTCAAGAAGCTTAGTAGTTCACAAATAATGACGCAGTAGGACTTCAAAGATAGTTTTAACAAGCAGAACTACAACTGTTTTGGTGACTTGACAGGAATTCCCTTGTAAGAATATGAAAAACAGTACACTTAAAATATATATTAGTTTTAAAAACATAACTTACTTTTATATTTTTTACAAACAGCAATTGGATGGCAACCAATCTAGCGTGTGCATCGGCTTATTCCTATACAGTGGTCCCTGAATTAATTTGTTTCAGAACTTGTTTGTAACTTGGATTTTTCATTAGTAGAGCAGTACTTTATATTTAAATTCTCTAATTCATTCCACAGTCCTCAAAAGAACTACCAAATAAAACCATTAAAAATGATCAGTTTCCCAATTTTGTTTGAAAACAACAGAAACACAAAAATAAAAGAAACTGATTTATTAATGTATTAAAATGAATAACAAGCATGCAAAATCATTTTCTATTCTAGCATTAAATATAGCTGCTTTTTCAGAAATAATCAACTCGTCACTCCATTGCCTTGCAATGTCTTCCTCATTCATTCATTTTCTGAACCGCTTTCCACAAGGGTCGCGGGGGGTGCTGAAGCCTTTGGCTAGTCTACTCTATCACTAGCCAATCATATTTGGTGAAAGCGATGACGTATCCCTACGCCTGTGAGAAGGCCTTGGATTCGCCAACTCGAAATCTGATTGGTTAAAGCAACAGTTTTATCGACGCTTGTTTTATGCAGCAGAGCCTGCAGAATGATTGTGAAGGCCTCAAGGCAGATTTCTGACCCTGGCAACAAATAATAGCTGAAAATGTGATTGGTTAGATGCTTAACTATAAAAACACATCTGGAAGCAGCGCATCATAAATAGAAATGCATGTTATATGCAAATTCTCTAATTCGTTCCACGGTCCTCACACAACTGCCAACTAAACCCTTTATAATTGGTCAAAGTGTCCCAATTTTTTTATGAAAGACATGAGAAAAGCAAAAATACGAGAAAATTATAAGAAAACGATTTATTAATGTCTTAAAATGAATACAATGGCCAGAAATCCCTGTGAAAATGTGCCCTGCACCCCTGAAATAGTTCCCTCCGCGGCCGTTACATTGGGAGACATAATACTCATGTTTGTCCACCAGATGGCAGTAAGAGCCCATTCTACCAGGCCTGAAAGCCGTCCACCTTGTAGTAGTACATACATTTTAGACTTTTATGTGTGCCCTGTGTGTGAGAAAATAAGTGCCGCATTGCATTTGCACGGTTTTTAATCGCTTAATAAGGGGAATTGCAATCATTAGTAAGGGGAGCATTTAGCCGATGTGGACAGATATGTTAGAGAGAATCTTGAAACATGGATAGTGGTTGTTGACACCAAATTGAATTGAATTGAATGCTTTTATTGTCATTGTATGCAATAGAATGAGAGCGATAAAATGAGAGCCCGGTAGAGGGTAGCGATTTTCTAAAGTCCGAATAAATACATACATGACAATATTTTCAAAATACAATAACGGATAAGATAATGTGTTTACTTTATGGGGGATTCCATATCTTGGATCTTTTTCGTATCTCGAGTAACTCATTTGCATAAAAAATAATCAATAAATCAATGCACTTTTTTTTTTTACCTAGGGTACAGCTACAAATTAAAGCTAACCTTGGATGGTCCCTGGTGGTCAAACCCAGGCTTCATGTATGTGGCTCTAGCTGGAGAAAACGACAGCACAAAGGAATACAAACTATATGTGTAAGGCATTTAGACAAATCTGAAAGATTTTTATTTTCACATGACATGCAGGATTTGAAAATGTTTCAGGATTTTATTACAACCTTCCTTCAGGTTCTTTAACAGTCAAGATATCATACTGCCATTGGCCAGGAAGACTTTTTAAAATCGTTACAAGAATCAATCAGTGATCAGCTTAATCATCATTTGTTGAGGCTCAAGTACTGAACACACACATAAAGACTATTCATTCCACTTATGTGGATGAAAATGATGACAAATGGCCTACAGTAAGGCCCCAAATAAAATAAAAATAAAGCCTTTAAAACTGTGACCACATTTATACCAGATATAGCCAACTAGTATATCTGTCATGAACACATCATATTGCTGAAGGTTTCAATTTCATTGCCAGTCCAATGGTCTCACATCATGAATTGTATTGACTTAAGATAGCCGTCCTATCTTTTTACAGGGGCATAATGAAGCCAGGAAAGACTTACGAAATGCACATTGATGCAGAGATTGAAGTAAGTACCGTAAAAGAAGTCAGATTTCGATGGAACAACCATATCTTCAACCCCCTGAATCCAAAGTATGGTGCATCCAAAGTGGAGTTGATGAGGGGAAAAGACAAGAAGGTGTAAGTAAACATAACATGGATGATAGAAAACTAAAACAATGGCAGTGGGGAACCTATCTCTAAACTTTCTTCCTTTGAAATGCTACATTCCTGCATGTTGACGTGTTTAACTACACAAATTGGCCACTAGAGAGAAGCATTGTACCATCTTGATTGAAACAAGTGCGCATTATAGGTGACAATTAAAAATGGATTCCACACAAATAGAGAAAACCTACAGTAAAACAAAAGCACTGAATGTATTTCATCAGTGAATCAAATATGTTTTGGTGTATATTTGTCAACCAAAAAGTTGAATGCTCTTGGAATAACAATGAAAATCATTGTCTCTAACATTTCAATGAATGTCTCCTTTCGCCTCTCTTTCACAGCGCTCTCTTCTGTGGAACTGGTAACGTCGCCGAAAATGTGATTCAGTCTGTTCTTCCATGCCAAGCTTAATAACCCCAATTGCCCAAATGGCCTTTCAATAAATACTTGAAATAGAATCTATTTAATCTGTCTATCTAGTGGAATTTTCTCCAGTCATTTCATCAAATGCAAATTGAGACTTTATTACTACACTGCTTCTCAAACATTTGAGACAAAGTGCCACTTCCTGACCTAATCTATAAAGACCAACCTTAAAATTCAGATTGAGGTATGTCTAAGTGTTAAAAAATGATAGATCATACACAAAAGATGCAATTTTATATGGAAAAAAATATTACAATGTCATATTGCAATTTAGAAAATATTAATAGAAGTAAAGATACAAAAAGATAGAAGAAAACAAACATTGTCTTACAACAAAAGGAGTGCATGCCATCTACTGATTAACATATAGACAATTAATTCATCATGCCAAATACAAAAAAAAATCATGCTCTGAGGATAAATTGCTACTGGCCCATTGTACATAACCACTAGTTTCAACAAGATCTGTTCAAGAAAGACTGAGGAGTAAGACTTCAAAGTTAATGACCAAAACAAAGAACAACAACAACTACTTGAGTAGTAGCAACTTGGCAGGCCTCCAACCTGGAAAACTATTTATGAAACAAACAAAAATTATGTGTGTGTGTATTTGGAAACTTTGCACTAAAAACATTTTTGTTTATGAGAAAAAACCCAAAATATTTTTAAAAAGATTGATTGGTTGGTCAATAGATAGATAAATAGTTCTGTTCACCATTTCACAGCTTCAACATTCGCGGCTTCTATCTATCCCGGTATTTTATATTAAGTATCCAAATAAAATATGGGCGTGATAGTTGATTTCCCCCGATCTCCACTTATTGATATTGTATGAAGAATAATAGGGATGATCCTACGTCGCAGTTTTTCGATTATCGCGGCAATGTCTGTTCTACAGTATCCGTAAAATTCGACGGAATACTGTAGGTAGTTAAGTAGGCTAGGTCAGTAGATAACGCGATAGATGTATTATTCTTGATTTATTTAATGATCTTAAACACTAAAATTGGGAAAACAAAGAAAGAAGAAACCTGGCTATAGTAACTGAGAATATTTGTTAAACAAGGAGTTTGAAGGGAATAACTTCATTACAAAAAAAATTATCATGCTACATGGCTACCTTTGCTATGTTATTAAACCATTATTACCATCACATTCCAGGGTTTTAGTCAACAAGCTACAGGAATACTTGTTAGTGTCAAGAGCTGTCAAGACAAGGAACAAGTAACTATTACCCCTATGCAGAGACGTGTCATTTATGGAAACACAAAACCAGCAATAAAATACATGGTGAGATCACTGCTTTCACCTGCTAATTGGAATGCAGAATGCGTCACATATATCTGTATTTCCAAAGTCTTGAACATGTGCATTTGTGAATGTGTCTGCAGCACACTCATTAATTTGTCGGTGGCCTTTTGCTGGTTTATGAAGTCCTGATTGTGTGTCATTGTTTTGGCTTCATTTGTTTAAATGCACACCCTATAATCATCCTTGCAAATACACAGCTTTAAAAAGGCGAGCTGCCATTTTCATCATGGTGCTAACAAAGTCTATTTGAAATTACTCTGAGCAGAGCCATCAGCGCTCACACAATACCAATCAGAGGATGAAACTCTTCACTTCCATGCTTCAAGACTGACTTCATTAATAATATTAATAAAACGGGCAAAGTGAATGTGTGGGCTCAGAGGTGGCGTGGGGGCTGTCTTGAAATCTTCGAAAGACATCCGTCTTTGTCTCACAGTCTTGTTTCTCTTTTCATTATTGGCTCATTGAAAGTGACGGCTAATGACAAAATAGCAGACTAATTCCTGTAATTATGTGTATTTGTCAGGGAAAATTTCCAAATGACAGCACTTCCTTTTCTCTGCTCTTTAAGCCAGTAGCTTTGGGGGTGGCATTATTACTAACAAAGCATTTTATAGACCAGTAGTGAAGTAGTTGAGGTATAGATGAAGGTGGGAAGGGGAAGAAAAGTACTCCTCGGGAATGCTTACACAACAAATGTAACCCCTGGCCAGTGAGCTGTTAGTGTCATCTTTAAGAGCAATTTCATTCGAAATAAAGAAAATAACGTAAGTGATATACACAACAAGGTGGAGATGTCCAATAATGAGGCAGTAACCTATGCTACGTACATTTTAGTTAGGTTACAGGTCCTGCAAAAATCATTGATCTGTGATTTTCATTTAGATAAATGAATTATGTTTGAAAACAAGTGCTGAAAACATGGGCAAAAGTAAAATGTGGATATAATATTTATTACCGACCATCACAATTTCCTTACCTTAACTTGGTCTATTTTTCAGACAACAATGTACAAAAAGACAAAATGAGTCAGTCAAACTGTTATTGTCCCACAATACCATTGGTTAACCAATTGCAACTTTGCAGCCACCAAAAGAATGAATGGAGGTGGGGGGGCAGCGGAGTGGAGGATCATTTAGAGTTAGTGTGTCCCCCGATTACCGTAGCAACTGCACTTTCGTGATGGCTATTCCAGGAAAACTAGCTAAGCCTATGCAACCTCCTATCCCTGTCCGCAGTCTGCTTCCACAAAGACACACTCCTACACATCCAAACTACAACAAACTTTGCCCTGTGATTGGTTGAGTGACTCTTTAGCGCCACTGTTGTAAAAATAATACATTAAATGTACAAATGTAATACGGTGATGTGTTTTATGTCTTGTTCAACTGGTGCATCACTGTTAGAAGTTAAGTTGAGTTGTATTGCAATTAAAATACAGTACTATTGGATATAAATAATCTCTCATCTCATCTCATTTTCTGAACTACTTTATCCTCATTAGGGTCGCAGGGGTGCTGGAGCCAATCCCAGCTGATTCCGGGCCAGAGGCGGGGGACACCCTGAATGTGCAGTGCACAAGGAGACGGACAACCATGCACACTCACACCCTTACCTAGGGGCAATTTAGAGTATCCAATCCGCCTACCATGCATGTTTTTGGAATGTGGGAGGAAACCGGAGTAACCGGAGGAAACCCACGCAGGCCCGGCTGGGAAGAACATGCAAACTCCACACAGATGGACATGACCTGGATTTGAACCCAGGATCCTAGAGCTGTGAGGCTGACGCGCTAACCACTCGTGCCACCGGGCTGCCCGGTTTTGTATTATTTAAAGTAAAATTAGCTGCATAAAGTCGTAGGGCACAAATTGAGACAGACAACATTCACAATCACACTACCCCCAAGTGGAAATCAATCCCACGCTTCCCGCAGAGAAGTTAGGCAAAAGAACCACTGCACATAGACCTGGTGGCATAGACCTGTAACAGTCATTCCAAAACCATTTATATTCCAGAATTACTCATAAAATCAAACCCCCTGGACATATTTTCCATTAGAAAAAGTCAATAGAATGTAGTAGTTAATAGTCTAAAAATAACATTTATTTAAGTAGAATTTTAACAAATAACTGTCATTTAATGGGTGGGAGATTTCACTTTTACGCTACTTACCAAATAAAATGAAAGTAAATATTTTTTTTAAAGTTTTTTTTATTTGTAATAATATCTGAACCGTTGAACCCAAAGTCTGACCATATTCTTACCGGGACTGAAAAAGCACTAGAGTGAAGTAATGAGATGAGAGGCAAGAGATTAGGAAGTGTTTACATACCTAAGTACGCTATAAAGTACTGTGTATGTATTTCTGTTGTGACATGGTAGGGCAAAGTAATGCATTGTTAAGAGCAGTAATAGATAACATCTTATTTTTCCCTAAAATGCAGGTAAAAGAAGAAAATCTTAAAGTCGCCATTACAGACAATTATTTCCGTTTTTTCATGGTTGTATCGTCATCGTTGGCAGAGTTACAGACAGATATGTGGTAAATAAAAGACGTTCTGCAAAAATATCACAAGATGGCAGTGTGGCTTTACACTCACAAGCTAATGAGGAAATCATTTCTCATCTCATCTAATTTTCTGAACCGCTTTATCCTCACTAGGGTCGCGCGGGGTGCTGGAGCCTATCCCAGCTGCCTTTGGGCCAGAGGATTGGTGGCCAGCCAATCGCAGGGGCACAAGGAACAAACAACCATTCACGCTGGCAAACCTAGGAGCAATTTAGAGTGTCCAATCAGCCTAACATGCATGTATTTGGAATGTGGGAGGAAAGCGGCGTACCCGGAGAAAACCCACGTAGGCCCGAAAACTCCACACAGGTGGACCGACCTGGATTTGAACCCAGGTCCCCCACTGTGAGGCCGATGCGCTAACCACTCATCCGCCGGGCCGCCCATGAGGAAAGCAATTCTCTACCAAAGGGGCTAATAACTAATGATTCAATGGAATCCGTGATTGTTCAGTATTTCAAAATTCTATCAATGATAAATTGGTCCCTTAAGTTTCTCTATCGCCTGCTTTATATATTGTTTGCTTACTATATTGTAATTACCCACGTCTCCACAGGAGGAAAGAGGGGAGTCAGTGGTGGCTCTATTGGGTTTATTGAACAGCTGCAAAACGGCAAACACGAATAAACTGAAAAATAATTCTACGGGGCTGGTCCACGCCACAGTTATATACCACTCCACTCGCTCCCCTCCCCCTTGCTCACCGTCCACCAGTCCTCGCTCATGAAAGGGACGTGCATATTTCTGGACATCACACTGCCCCCCTTTTACAAATCCTCTTGCCCGAGGTGTCAACAACAAAATCTTCGAACAATGGTCTTCTTGCCCTCCGTTTTAGCCGGTCTTGAACAGAAATATGACCATCGGGTAACGCACTTGCGGTGAAGCAGGAACAGGGGAAGCAGGGACTTCCTTAGAACTTCGAATCACAACTTGTTCCTGAGCCATTGGTGCATTAAATCCCAACTCAAAAAATGGAACGCTATTGCCCCTGTATGCAGGACGACTTTCCTGCCCTCAGGGGTAACCGCCACTCTGTGTTTTCCTCCAAGCCATCCAGTGGTCTGCCACCACACATAACATATACTTATTCCACTTCTCCATGAGAGGAAAAGGCCCCATCACACCACAGTCACTCATTCCATGTGTGCTCCTATCACTTGCTGCTGAAGATGTGCATGCGTCTATTCCAGGAGACCCTTGAATGCCGCACATGAATCATCGTCTTCAATGTCCCGTTGGTGCTGTCCCCAGTAGAATCCTTGGCACAGCCGCCGAAGGGTCTTGGTGCTTCTAAAGTGACCAGAGCCCTTGCCCCCATGACATGCTAGGGATCTAGGTACTACAACTTGCCAACTTCTTTCACCGGCTGGCTCTTTCCAATCATGCGTAGCACTGAAAACTTGCTCCACAGTCCTTTCGTGTTTGCAGATAGACCCACCACGCTCTCCCATGGTGGACGACAGGCAGGCAGAATCCACTCCTACACTGCTCGAGAGCCACTCAGAACTTGAGCTCGTCGTCTTCCTCCTGTGGCCACCCACTTTCCAACATCCATTGACTCTAATGTACAGCAGGATGGTCTATCAGAAGCACTGCCCTCCAGCAAGTCCATCTCTCATACGTTCTGCCGGTCACGGGAACTGCAACCATCCACAGCACCTAGTCTCCTCAAGAGCGCATCATCATTGGCATGCTTAGCCCCGGCCCAGTGAACCACACTGAAACTGAATGCCTGAAGCACCTCTAGCCAACATGCCACTTGACCTTCAGGTTCTCAGAAGGACATCAGCCACTGCGGTGCAGCATGGTCCAACCTAATGTTGAAAGGCATACCACACAGGTAATATCGGAAGTGTTTAACAGCCAGGACAACTGTCAACAGTCTGCGCCTAGTCAAACAATAACGTTTCTCATTCTTATTGAAGATACGGCTGAAATAGGCCCCCACCCTTTCACCGTCAGGCCCCTGCTGCGACAGCATGGCTCCCATGGCCACATTGCTCGCGTCCATGTCCAGCATGAATTGGAGGACTGGGTCTGGCTGTGTGAAGAGAGGGGCATTGGTGAGCACCCACTTGGGGTTGACGAATGTCTCCTGAGTTTATTGTCCATATGAAGGGTTAATTGTTCTGCAGGAGCCAAAACTAAGGGAGTAATGCAGAAAAATCCCTTATCGAACCTCCGAAAATAAGATGACAGTCCCACGAAACTTTCGAGCTGGATCTGGTCTTTTGGAACCGGCCAGTCCTTTATTGCATGAATTTTGTCCTCCAACGTGCTGATGCCCCTGTAATTCACTTTGTGCCCCAAGAATTCCACCTCTTGCCGTAGGAAATGACATTTCTCGGGGTGAAGTTTCAGTCCACCTGCTACAATCCTTCCATCTCAACACCAGTCTCAGGGAACCCAACGCAGTCTGGAAGGACTTCCCGTGGACAAGGACCTTTTCCAGGAAGACCAAGCATTCCTACTTCCAGATGTCCACAGGCACTGGTTCCAACAACGTTAAAAAGCCCAAAACTCATGACCTTGAACAGCCAGTGCCCTCTTGTGGTGCAGAATGCAGTCTTTGATCTTGACTCAGGCGTGAGGGGTAACCTGCCAGTATCCACTGCGCTGGTCGAGCAATGAGAACCACACATATCCGAATACAAGCTCTAATGCCTCATCCACCCGGGTATCAGTCCTATATTTTGAATATATCACAAACGGAAATGTAAATTTTGAATATATCACAAACGGGAATGTAAATTTTGAATATATCACAAACGGGAATGTAAATTTTGAATATATCACAAACGGGAATGTAAATTTTGAATATATCACAAACGGGAATGTATTTTTTGAATATATCACCGGACCCATTGTTTTTCCCTTAATTCTGGACTGATTAATGCAAAAAACACGTAAAAAAAGAAAGCCATTTTCGGACAAGGGCGACGGCATACCCCATGACGTCGCCTGCAGCTTGCACTTTGAAACATTTCTGGAAAATTCCACCATCAGCTCCGCGGCCCTACCGGCCGTCCAGTCCGCTGAGCAAGCTCTATTTTCGTTTAAGGGCGACGACGTCAGCCCTAAGGTCACCTGGGGCTTTAAGTTGGTAAATATTGTAAATGAGCAAAATAAAAAGTGAATCTAAAATTTTCACACCACATTTCAAACGCTAAATCTAACAAAATATTGCTGTCATTTTCAGCTAGTGCTACTATACAAATGGCGCCCATAAGAATCTGACAGTGAAAGGTTCTATATGGTTGGAATACATTTTATTAAATGAAATCAGCAGACAACAAAATGAAGCAACTAGTGATAATCACCAATTTAAAAAGGAACAAAAAGAAGTACATACATTCAAGAGTGACTGAAATGAATGTAGGTTAATTCATGTCGTGTTTACATGTATATTGTAAATAGCGTATAGAAGCTACAGTACTTGATTTACAGATTGTGTTTCTACTTTAAAGACACATCCATTTGCAGTTTTTCTAATTTAGCAAACAACAATGGGCTTACAATAAAATGTTTCTGCCTTATACAAATTGTGTTGTTCAGTACATGATTCCATTACATATTTTGTCAGAGGTGCAGTAGAGAGTGATGTGGTGGTCAACAAAGAGTTTCCCACAGTTGATCCCACCCAACATATTTTAGGCAACCAGCAGCAAAACTTGCTGATGTTGATGTTGTGACATGCAAAACATGTATTGCAGAAAGTAGTTGGTAACTGCTATGTGCGCTGCTTGTTAATGGAATGCACAACAAGCCAGAATCAGTATTAGTATTCAATTATTTAAGTAAGAAATTGACTTAATTGTTGAAAACACAGAAGCACAACATGGGTTATATTACTACAGTGCAAGTGTACTATGTTTTCTGCTTTTCACAGGGGTTGCCATTTTGTTTTGTTTGATTGAAAGATATGACTACAAGGAGACAAATGTAATAGGATACCTTTAAGGGTATCCTCATTTTCAGCTATATATCCTTTTAAAACCTGTAACACATTTTCCATTAATCTATTTATATCCCCTTTGAAAAATAATCACAAAATGTGACAAAAATAAGGTGCATTAATAGATAATTTGACAATAGCAAAAAAAATAAACATGTATAAATGACAGAGAAAGTCATGTGATAAAAATTGGAACACCATCTATTGTCTTTACAGTATGTGTTCCCATGTATCCTTGGTATGGCCATAATACAATCAATCAAATTGTAGTACAAGCTTCATAGAGCTGGTTGCTGATTGTGTCTTGCAATAATTGAGGCAAACTAGAGTACAAGTGGAGATGCTGTTTTAACTTGTAGGTAGTTTCAAAGTAAAGTTAATTATTTGCAATCTAAATTCTGTGATAATATTGAGCAACATTTATGTAATAACAACAGAAACTACAGAATTCTTTCTCATTTAGTAGAATACTATAAATGACACACTGGCAGCAGTTTTAAATTCTATTTCAATATATTCTTAAAAGAAACATCACTGAAGTTTACATATGTATGTCTATGTATATGCTAATGAGGACAATTTTGCAAGGCACAGAAATGTTTTAAAAATTCACCTGTAGGCAAGTTCAAAAAACAATGTTGAGATGCGGCAGCAGTGATTTTGACATTAAACATGTCAGGTGGTATTGACTGATAGTGAAAGTATTTATAACAGATACAGGATACCTATTAAAAATTCCAATAAGAAACAAAAAAAGGCAGACGGGGCTGAAATGCGTGAATACTATTCACTTGATATACTTGACTTATATTTGACGTATTGGGCTATTTCCCAAACTATCCACACTGCTATGATTTTTTGTCCCATTCTCACTTTTTAAAAATAATTTCCCTACTTAAATATTTAAAAACATTAGACAAATGTTCATATCTAGTTACCCCAATTAAACATTAAGTGGAGTTATTAAATTGTGCATTTATTCATAAGAGAAAAAAATCTAAACCACAGGAATTTGTCTTATAAAGCAATTCCCCACCTTGCTTAATCATGAATTTAAGTTGGCATTTTTTGGGAAAGCTGAGCTTTGTCTCACTGACTACTGCAGGGGTCTCTAACTCCGGTCCTCGAGGGCCCCTATTCAGTCTGTTTTCCATGTCTCCCTCCACCAACACACCCAAATCAAAAAATCAGGATCCCGATCAAGCTCCTGGACAGCTTGCTGATTAGATGATCATTTGATTCAGGTGTGGTAGGGGAGGGAGATATGGAAACCAGACTGGATAGGGGTGGTACCTAGTGCTGAAGAAGAAGTGATATTTCACCGTACAAGAAGAATGATGCGCCGGATATTATACAAGGCTGAGAAGAATGACATCTTGCCTTTTCCTGTTTTGTTGCGAGTAAATTTCCCATCGCGCACATCACCTTTGGAGAAAGACCAGGCCGAGTCTATTCCAGCTTTGTTTGGATTTTTGTCACTGTTGAAAAGGCCCCCTAAGCATCCTGGGCCATCTAAGACAGGCCCAGGAAAAAACGAAACATGATGATAGTGACCGAAAAGTGACGTTGCCACATATGCTAAAGGTGTAGTACATTATTCTGGCATAAATGAATCTACTGTGCGTAATGCCAAGAAAGAAGAAGCGAACATACGAAATACGGCAAGAATATCCTTTTCCAAGGACACCAAGCGAATGGTAACCACTAGGAATGAAAAATTGAACCAGCATTATGCGAGATTTACGCCGTAGATACGGCCGTTAAAATGGGATGATGCCAACACACTGCTCGAAAGCCACTCAGAACCCCTTACGAGGTGATGAGTACCTCGTTGAAATGATGCCATCGGGGAGTAAGGAAGAAGAGGCAGCGGACGGAGAGACCAACCGCTACATCTTGGACCTCTTCACCATGCTGGTGGACCTCATGAGAATTTATTTTTATTTATTCGCAGCATACAGGTCGCCACAACACGTGTGCATTTTCAGTGGGGAAGAGCGTTCCCTTCCCGTGTCTCACTCATTTATGCCGCAATGGCATTCAACGCCTTTAGCATATCAAGGAACGTCAATATTTAGGAGGCGCGCAAAGATTTTGTCTGTCTGTGACGTGACTCAGTGGCAACTCTGCCTTTCTGGTCAAAAGTGAAATGGTATTAAAAGTTGGAGAGTGGTGCATTTTTTTTAGGTGTATTCAACCAAGGACAAAGGACTACATGTTTCGGCTTAAACACAATATATTGAATTTTATTTAAGTACCCAATTAAGTAAAGTAAGTAAAGCTATTACTTTCCCACAAAAGCCCAGATGGTTCTGAATATTATTTTTTCTCAATAAAAGCCACATTTACATTAACTGCGTCAATGTATCATTAACGCTTTCTCTATAATATTTGCATTTGTTTGATGATGATAAACATTTCAATAAGGACATTTTGCAAGAACAACAAAAAGAGAATTTGAAATAATTTTCCATGGGTTTGCAGTAATTGAAATATCAGTACAAATCAATTACGGCTATCTATTTAGAAGAGGTAGGATGCTGACTACATGCAAGTTAGCGGCGTGCTGTGACATTCTAAAGTGAATGGACCTGGAACGAATGAATGATCTGCTTTCCCAGCAAAACATGTCACAGTGGCTTTCGAGTGATGCTGGACGATGTGCCTTAGTATGTGTGAAAGCACGGATAGACTCACTCTCTCAAACTTGTGCATAAAGCTACTGAAGCTAAAGCTATTGACACAATGCTAAAAATCTGTACAATATTTAAATACTGTATATACAAGAATAAATACATTTTACTGTTGGCCAAACTAAGACTGATCATATACGAATGGCCAAATTATATCAATTAATTTCAAGCTTAAACAAAAATGCAGCCAGTGCAAAAGATCTGATAGTGTGACTAGTGTTTGAGATTGCTGAATTTATTGCCTATCGTTGAATAATTTCACAGCTCTTGCCAATAGAGTGATGGCATTTACTATTCCACACAAGCTCACATTTGAAAAAATTACACTGACAATGAAGAAATTTGACTACATACTAATAAAGACAGTGTTTTAGCTAACCTTTGTTTTTGCTGAAGATTATTGAATGCTGCATTTCCCTTCAATTCTTCTTTTTTATGCCTACAGAAAGCAACAGCTGTGGATGAGTAGTTTATGTTGTAGTAGTACATGCACTTGCCTTTCATGCGAGCTGTGCAGTAGGATTCCTAGCCAGTACCTCCTTTCTTTTTACTGTAGCTCTCGAATGCTCGTTGTAAACCCGACGAATGGCACGGTTGCATTAGCACGGGCATTTGGCCTAAAAATGTGCTCAACAAAAAAGAGTGGCTATGTTAATTCCTTTAGTGGTATTGAAAGAACCCTCAGTACGTAACACAATGATTGTAATACTGTACAAGCCCAGTGTGACCTTGACCTTATTAACATGACAACAATATGAACGCTTGGCAACAAGGATGACCCGTTTCTCTTTTCGGCTTCGTTTACCTAAAGCTGCAGTGCAGAGCACAAAGACCCCTATTACATTCACAGCATCAGTATTATTTTCACTGTACTTAACCCACACATTTTTTTTCTTTTGAGATGTTACGCTTTTGTGTCATAATAACATTTAGCTACGAAGAGATTAAGCATAAATAGGACATCCATTTGATTGCCAGCAATGTGTGCTGTAAATGGTTTAAGTGATAGGTTTGATTTCATAGTATAATACGCTAAATTTCTGTCAGGCTCAATTTAGAATATTTGAATATTCTATTAGGTGTGTGTATTATTTCCATTTGTTCCCCAAAAATTACCAGAAACTCACTGCCCTCCTAATGGCTGAGGAAGTCAATAGTAGCTTTGACTGTGCGGCCAGTGGAGACATCTACTGCCATAGCCCTAATTTCAGTGTCACCAAACTGCATGAGTGTCTGGATCTCACGGCGTGGGGCTGCACTTTCTGTGCCACTAACATCCAAGCGAAGTGACCCACACTTCTTGACGCCAGACTCACTGATGAATCCTACTGTCTCCTTCTCTGAGCAGTAGATGTGAATGACAATGACCTGCTGTGAGGGCTTGGCTGGTGTGTAGCTCCGTTTTATATTCTCGCCGAGAGCAACTGACTGGTCGGCAGCGATGAAAGTGTCAAAGACATCGGTGCACCAGCGAGTTCCATCCTTCACCAGCAGCTTTTCAGGCGGATGTTTACCCTCTACAAAGCGATTGAGGACACCAACACCATACGTAAGTGGGGAGCGGCGAATTTTGATGATGCTGGGGTCCAAGCCAAACAGCACTGCGCCCTTCAAAATGGTAAGGCCGACATCGTGAGGGATAATTATACGGCTGCGTTCCTGAAGCATGTTCTGGACAGCCTGTTGTAGCAGAAGGGATTCTGCAAAGCCTCCCACGAGGAAAAGGAATTTGATGTCACTGACTTCTGGTTTCTCAAAGAGCTCATCTGCATGGGAAAAAACAACAACTCTAAATTATTGATAAATAAAGCTCACACCTAGTGGACAAGTGGTTAGCGCGCCAGCCTCACAATTCTGTATTCAATCCCAAGTGGATCCTACCTGTGTGGAGTTTGCATGTTCTTGACAGCTTGCATGGGTTTTCTCCGGGTACTCCGTTTTCCTCCCACATCCCAAAAACATGTATAGTGGCCAAGTTGAACACTCTAAGTTGCCACGAGGTATGAGTACGAGCGCGAATGTTTGTCAGTCTCCCTGTGCATTGCAATTGGCTGGCCACCGAATTAGGGTGGCCCGTGCCTAGTGTGCATAATTAGCACACATGCATACTTTTTTATATGCAAATGAGTCACTCGAGATACGAAAAAGATCCAAGATGCGAAATCCCCCCAAAAGTAAATGCATTTCCTTATCCGTTATTACATTTTGAAAATGTCGCGGATGCATTAATTCTCATTTTAAAGACCTGCTACCCCCTACTGGGCTCTCATTTCATCGCTCTCATTCTATCTCTATAACGGACGCGGAGGGAACTATTTCACCAGTGCAGCACACATTTTCACAGGGATTTTGGGCCAGTATATTCATTTTAAAACATTAACAAATAATTTTCTTTCATTTTTGTGTTTCTCGCATCTTTCATACAAAATTGGGACATTGTGACCAGTGTTCCCTCTAAGCTGCGCGCGTGCGCAATTGCGCACTACTCTCGTCTTCTCTGCGCAGCAGCAATCATATGGCGCGCAGTAAAAAAAAAATCGGATTTTTTTTTTTTTTTTTTTTTTTTTTTTTACCCCTTTCCCCATGATGGCGCCGTTTAAGCGGCAGCCAGTGGCAGTAGCTCTGTCCACTTATGTTTTTCGTGTTTTACAGCATGTTTTACATGAAAAATTAGAGGGAACATTGACATGCACCTGCTTGTGGCAGGTGTGATACTGGTGTGCCCATAGCGAGCAATGATGATGTCGTGACCGGATGATTCGCCTAAAGACGTTTCGCCGACGGACGTTTGACAGACGGACAGGTCGCCGAATGGACGTTCCGCCGAACGTTCATTCGGCGACCTGCCCGTCTGTCAAACGTCCGTCGGCGAAACGTCTTTAGACGAATCATCCGAGTACCGATGATGTCGCTCACACTGGTACTCAGTGCGCTCAGGGAGGTTGACTTTCTGCTCAGACCAACGAAAAATTAGAGGGTACATTGATTGTGACCAATTTTAAAGGGTTTAGTTGGCAGTTGTGTGAGGATCGACCGTGGAACGAACTAGAGAATTTACATATAAAGTACACCTCTACTTACGAAATTTTCACGTACATATATATATACAGTGGTACCTCGTCATACGACTGCTCGTCATACAAAATGCTCGTCTTACGGGGGAAATTTCGATCAAATAATTCGCCCGTTATGCGGTCAAAATTTCGTGATGCGACCAAGCCAGGTCTTTTTTGCATATCTTTCGTGTATAACAATATTTACGAGCACGGAACTAATTAATTCAGACGAGTTTCTCATACGACCAGGAAACGCACAACGCGCATGCAAAAAGAGGGCTTTCTGGGTAATGAAGTGTACTCCTGCACACATTACTCATATGCAATGGCAACCTTTCTCAGAATAAAACTTCATTACCCACAATCACTACGTGGGAAGCTCAGCTATGTCATTTCCTGTTATTCGTTCCTTAAAGACTATTTCTCGTTGGCAAGTGGTCGTGAGTTATACTATTGTGAGGACATTTGTGTGCATCATTTTGGGAATATTTTGAAGGCAATACAACAGCAAACAGTCCATCGATAGCGAACGTGAGTGAGGGTGGAGGCGTGGCAAACCGCCAACCCGGCCAGAACAAAGGTAACAAAAGATTACAACAAAATTAGAATTCAGTTTTGTGTAAAGTTACATTAAACGTATGTTTGAGTGTCTGTATATATTAATCCAAGTTAATTTAAATTTGTTTGTTCCGTTTACGAGTGCGTTGTCGTGGGAAAAAAAAGGAAACCCTCCTCCCACGCCCCCAAACGTCTCTGTCTCCCGTCGGCGAAATCTGCCCAATTTTAGTTAGATTAAACACATTTTATTACTATTAAACCACTAGTTATGTGTTACTATGTTAATAGATGACGAATTAGAAGAAATAAAAAAAAATTCCAATCCAATATCCTGTTTTTGGTGTTTTTTCAGAGGGCTGGAACGAATTAATTTGTTTTCCATTCATTTCAATGGAAAACGTCCGCTCGAGTTACGAGAATCTCGTCATACGAGCTCAGTTCCGGAACGGATTAAGCTCGTATCTCTATATGTATATATGTATGTATATATATATGTATGTATGTATGTATGCATATATATATATATATATATATATATATATATATATATATATATATATATATATATATATATATATATATATATATATATATATATATATATATATATATATATATATATATATATATATATATATATATATATATATATGTCTGTCTGTCTGTGTGTGTATATATATATATACAGTGGTACCTCGAGATACGAGCTTAATCCGTCCCGGAACTGAGCTCGTATGACGAGATTCTCGTAACTCGAGCGGACGTTTTCCATTGAAATGAATGGAAAACAAATTAATTCGTTCCAGCCCTCTGAAAAAACACCAAAAACAGGATATTGGATTGGAAAAAATGTTTTATTTCTTCTAATTCGCCATCTATTAACAAAGTAACACATAACTAGTGGTTTTATAGTAATAAAATGTGTTTAATCTAAC
Source organism: Stigmatopora argus (assembly GCF_051989625.1). Taxonomy (NCBI): domain Eukaryota; kingdom Metazoa; phylum Chordata; class Actinopteri; order Syngnathiformes; family Syngnathidae; genus Stigmatopora; species Stigmatopora argus. The sequence continues at coordinate 15,734,524 of NC_135397.1, read as the reverse complement.
TAAAATTGGGCAGATTTCGCCGACGGGAGACAGAGGTTTGGGGGCGGGGGGGTTCCTTTTTTTCCCACGACAACGCACTCGTAAACGGAACAAACAAATTTAAATTAACTTGGATTAATATATACAGACACTCAAACATACGTTTAATGTAACTTTACACAAAACTGAATTCTAATTATGTTGTAATCTTTTGTTACCTTCGTTTTTCGGGTTGGCGGTTTGCCACGCCTCCACCCTCACGTTCGCTATCGATGGACTGTTTGCTGTTGTATTGCCTTCAAAATATTCCCAAAATGATGCACACAAATGTCCTCACAATAGGATAACGCACGACCACTTGCCAACGAGAAATAGTCTTTAAGGAACGATCGCGGGACCTTTCCTAAGAAAGAATAACAGGAAATGACATAGCTGAGCTTCCCACGTAGTGATTGTGGGTAATGAAGTTTTATTCTGAGAAAGGTTGCCATTGCATATGGGTAATGTGTGCAGGAGTATACTTCATTACACAGAAAGCCCTCTTTTTGCATGCGCGTTGTGCGTTTCCTGGTCGTATGAGAAACTCGTCTGAATTAAGTAGTTCCGTGCTCGTAAATATTGTTATACACGAAAGATATGCAAAAAAGACCTGGCTTGGTCGCATCACGAAATTTTGACCGCATAACGGGCGAATTATTTGATCGAAATTTCCCCCGTAAGACGAGCATTTTGTATGACGAGGTACCACTGTATATATGTATATACACACACATACATTTACACCGTAAAACCTCTCTTTGAACGGCACCTCTAATAAACGGCACCTTGGTGGAAGAATTGAAAAATAGAACGGCACCCTCTAATTGAACGGCACCTCTAATTGAACGGCACCCTCTTATTGAACGGCACCTCTAATTGAACGTCACCCTCTAATTGAACGGCACCTCTAACTACGGGAAAAGTTTGAAAAATAGAGCGACATGCCGGTGAAATAGGTTTTTCTCAACTTGAGAAGGTGGTCAGATGGCAAGAGATTCATACCGTTGTCACATTAGCGATGCCACCAAGAAGCAATTGAAGAAGCTCCATTTTGATGTGGCCGTGATTCCAGGAGGCTGGAAAAAACGTGGAAAAAAACATCCTGACATATCTGACATAGGATGTTTTTTCCACGAAGTTGGAAAGTCTGATTTGTGCTGTTGTAATGGTGGCTGCTTCCTCCTCAACCACCTTCTCGTTAAATTCCTAATGTATTGCCGAGTGTTAAAATAACTCCTGCTACGTTGAGAGTTCATTTTGGTGCCCCTTGACCAACTCCTCAATGTCCTCTTTACTGACCACTAGCCCTATCGTCTGCCCACGCGACACAATCTTCCCCACCGCAGGCTGCGGTTTAAGTTGAGGCTCGACTGCGAGTCTGTCGAAGGCCACAGTTTGCTCCAAGTATAAGTTCAACCACACAACAACGAACGGCGGTCAAAAAAACATTAGAGAATCTTGAAACATGAAGAGTTGTTGTCGACTGGCACTCGGCCACAGATTCTTCCAAGCATAAGTGCAAGCACACAACGACGGTCAAATAAACATGGATAGTTGTTGTGAGACTCCCAATGAGAACCCAGTAGAGTGTAGGGAAATTCCAAGATGCAAGAACCAATACATCTGCGACAATTTCAAAACAAAATAAGGAAGAAAATCTATTGACATAGTGGAGCGAGTGGTTAGCGTGTCGGCCTCGCAGCTCTGGGGTCTCCCAGCCTGGCCAGGCCTGCATGGGTTTCCTCCGGGTACTCCGGATTCCTCCCACATTCCAAAAACAAGCATGGTAGGCTGATTGGACACTCTAAATTGCCCCTGGTTATGGGTGTGAGTGTGCATGGTTGTCCGTCTCCTTGTGCCCTGCGATCGTCTGGCCACCGATTCTGGGTGTCCCCCGCCTCTGGCCCCTGAGACAGCTGGGATTGGCTCCAGCACCCCCTGCAACCCTAATGTGGATATAGCGGTTCAGAAAACGAGATGAGATGTATTGACGTTTGCATTACTTGGATATTGTTTTCGTATCTTGAGGCACTCATTTGCCTCTCAAAAGGTTTCGTAACTGGAATATTTCATACCTTTAACAAAGCATCACTTGAAAATGTTATGACGATAAAATGAAACAAAAAGGTTATACAAATAAACAAAAAAAGTGAATTACATTGATTTAAGAAGTGAAGAAGTTTTAAAAGTAGCTTACGTAGATGCTGAATAATGTGGTCGATTGTGGGCTTGAAAAGGGAATTCATCGCTTCAGGACTCATTCTCAGCATCCCTTGTGATGACCATTTAACAAAATCCACACTAAAGAGAAAGGAGAAAATCGTTTATCCACACCATTAAATATAATAATAAATAAAAATTTAGAGGTACATTTGCGAAGTCCATCTAGAGCTGTTGCTCTTTTGCCATTCAGTCACTTTATTTTGCCACAAAAGAATATGGTATATGCTGGTGCTCTGTTCCCCAAGCACACGAGAACACAAGTATGGACAGAAATTACCATTGTTTCGTCAGCCTGTATGTTTGCACAATATACTTCCCTGTTTTCATTTTTTCTGTCTCTTATCATTTTCATTTTGTTATGTGCCAGTTATCACGTGATTGGTTTTGTTGGGGTTTTTTCCCCACTGTGACCTGTTCCTGTGATTGAGCATTGAATTCACCTGTCGTTTACCCACCCGTGCTGCATCTCCTGCTCGCTACCTCTCGTGTGACACAGGTATTTCTGATTGTCTCTTCAACCCATGTCTGACTATTTGAACCCTCTGTATTTATCAGTCTTGGTCGGATGTCTGTTTGTCATGTTCATGCTACTTTGTTACTTTTCCTGATTTTTGTATCCTGGTTACTTTTAGTGAATGTATTTGTTAATGAGTGAAATTCACGTCTGCACTCCCCATCTTTGCCTGCTTCCCTGCAATTGGGTCCTACCACGTTTCACGCTCTGAGAACTTAACACTAATATTCTTTAGTATTCTCCAGTCTATAAGTCACACATTTAGTCATAGTTTTTCTGGGCCTGCGACGAATACTCAAGTGCGAGATATATGTATTTTTTTCTCTCTAACTAATGACACCCTGTAATGTTGCTGTTTTAGACGAGATCATGGTAACAGATGCCGATTTATCCTATTGTTACTTTGGTTTCTGATAAAATTAAATTTTGGCCTCTCAAAAATGTGACTTGTACTCTAGTACGACTGATACAGTTGTGGTCAAAAGTTTTCATACACTTGTGAAGAACATAATGTCATGGCTCTCTTGAGTTTCCAGTTATTGCTACAACTCTGATTTTTCTCTGATAGAGTGATTGGAACAGATACTTCTTTGTCACAAAAACATTCATGAAGTTTGGTTCTTTTATGACTTTATTATGGGTTAACAGAAAAAGTGATCAAATCTGCTGGGTCAAAAATATACATACAGCAACACGAATTAGCAATCTTGGTGACTTAGAAAGTTGTGTCAGTGAAACGAGCTTCATAGCATGGCCTCTTAACTTCTTGTGAGTGATTATGAGTGACTACAGCTGGTGACTTCTCTGAGGCCATTTAAATAGGGCTCATTGGATGGAAACACCAACAAACGCTACAATGGGAAAGTCAAAGGAGGTCAGCATGGATCTGAAAAAGCAAATCCTTGACTTGAACAAGTCAGGAAAGTCACTTGGAGCCATTTCAAAGTAGCTCCAGGTCCCAAGAGCAACAGTGCAAACAATTGTTTGTAAGTATAAAGTGCATGGCACTGTTTTGTCACTGCCACAATCAGGAAGAAAATGCAAGCTATCACCTGCTGCTGAGAGAAAATTGGTCAGGAGGGTGAAGATTCAACCGAGAATGACCAGAAAGCAGATCTGCCAAGAATTAGAAGCTGCTGAAACACAGGTGTCATTGTCCACAGTCCAGCGTGTTTTGCATCTCCATGGACTGAGAGGCTGCCGTGCAAGAAGGAAGCCCTTGCTCCAAAAGCGGCACCTTAAGGCTCGACTGAAGGTTGCTGCTGATAACATGGACAAAGATAAGACGTTCTGGGGGAAAGTTCTGTGGTCAGACAAAACAAAAATCGAGCTGTTTGGCCACAATGCCCAGCAATATGTTTGGAGGAAAAAAGGTGAGGCCTTTAACCCCAAGTACACCATGCCTACCGTGTCAAGCACGGTGGTGGTAGTATCATGCTGTGGGGCTGTTTTGCTTCCAATGGAACTGGTGCTTTACAGAGAGTAAATGGGATAATGAAGAAGGAGGATTACCTTCAAATTATTCAAGATAACCTAAAGTCATCAGCCCGAAGATTGGGTCTTGGGCGCAGGTGGGTGTTTCAACAGGACAATGACCCCAAACACACATCAAAAGTGGTAATGGAATGGCTAAATCAGGCTAGAATTAAGGTTTTCGAATGGCCTTCCCAAAGTCCTGACTTAAACCGAATTGAGAACTTGTGGACAATGCTGAAGAAACAAGTCCATGTCAGAAAATCATCAAATTTAACTGAACTACACCAATTCTGTCAAGTGGTCAAAGATTCAACCAGAAGCTTGTGGATGGCTACCAAAAGCGCCTAATTGAAGTGAAAATGGCCAAGGGACATGTTACCAAATATTAGCGCTCCTGTATGTATATTTTTGACACAGCAGATTGTATCACTTTTTTCTGTTCACCCATAATAAAGTCATAAAAGAACCAAACTTCATGAATGCTTTTTGTGACAAAGAAGTATCTGTTCCAATCACTCTATCAGAGAAAATCAGAGTTGTAGAAATAACTGGAAACTCAAGAGAGCCATGACATTATGTTCTTCACAAGTGTATGTAAACATTTGACCAAAACTGTATATTGTATTTTTTTCTCTTCATTGTTTATCCTTTGGCTGGTGCGATTTACACTCAAGTATGACTTATAGTATGAAAAATATGGTATTCAGTCACCGCTGTACACATATGCTGGCCAAAATATACTGAAAATGCAGCCAATCACCCTTTGTAGCAATAAATGTTATTTCTTTCAGTTTGATATACACAACTTACCGTATTTTCTCGCACATAAGCCGTATTTGTAACTAAAAAAAAATAATGACTGAATCAAGGGTACGGCTTATATGCGCACAAGACTTGCATCATTGCTATACTCTATTTCACCAGGAGATGTTGACAAATTAACATTTACTATTTGTTAGTTATTTTCAGTTTTGCAGTAAGAAAACAACCATTACTGGATGAATTACTAACTTCCTTTTGATATTGACCCTAATTATTTGTTTTTGATTCATACAGTATCTCAGAAATACCACGTGCGATGATTTTCCCTTCAAAGCAACATTTGTACTCCTATTAAAGCCATGAATGTGGAGGTGGCGGCTTATATGTGAGAAAATACCGTAATTGTAAATTATATGCTTTGGCCTGAAGTTTGTGAAACTCTGTGCTGAGCTGGGTATACGTACTTGCTTTTGCGTAGGGCGTGTTCGACACTGTGGCCCCTGAACTTCTTGTAATAGTCAATGAAGGAGAAGGGCAAGTTAATATTTAGGGGATTGGACCTGCCCGGCGCTGCTGCTCGTTTTCGAGACTCAAAGGCAATCATTAAGTCCACCCAAGCGGCTGGCCTCTTGATTTTGAACTGATCAATGAAGTCCTGGCCAAAGATCTGACAAAGCAGCTTCTCGAATTCATAGTCAATCCCAAGAGAGCCATATGGTCCACCTTTAGGGGAAAAATGAGTGAGCTGACTAAAAAGCCAGATAAAACAGGTAGAGCAGAATATATAAAAAGCAGGTGTCAATCGTTACCAGAGGCCTTGTAAAGCTCTTTCAGATGTCCTTCTGGAAGACGGATCTGATGGACAGTAAGATCCACCGTCCCTCCGCCACAGTCAACCACGACATAACGATCACCTGCATTAAAAATGTTATTTGGGATGCATTAACCGATTATGTAAGTAAACAAATATTTCAATCAATGTTTTAATTAACTGACTAATCTAATAACAAATATGTAATGCATTGCCGAATAATTTTAGATGTAAAATAAGGATCGTGTCCATGGAATAAAATTTATTTACTCTGACCCCCCTGAAATATCGCGGCTTCAGCTTTCGCGGTTTCACTACATCGCAGATTTTTTTGGGGGGGAATTTTATTTATTTTTTCTTTGTAAGTACAGACGCTCCCCTACTTACGAACATTCAACTTACGAACAACGGTACATACGGACATGTCTGCAAATTGCGTTTAAGTCGAAAAATGTTCGTAAGTCCAATTTCGTATTTTTTTCCGAGTAGTGCTTCTTTCCGCCGCTAATACGCCTGGAGCTGTGAGGGCTCAGTTCACCCAGGATCTACCTTCTTCGTTGCAATGCGGAAGTGCGTGACGTATCTCCAGTGCGCAAAAAACCTTTTTCATTTGTATCATTAAATATCTCGTGCATCCATTATTGAATATGGTTGGTAAAAAGTGAAAGGCTTCTATTGAGGGAGTTGCAAGGAAGAGGCAAGCCATTTCATTTGAAACGAGTGGCAATAATAACGAAGCTTGATGCGCGTGAGAGTGGTGAGCGTTGCACATATAACAACTTGAATCGTTCGACCGTCAGTACCAATTATAAACAGAAAGATCGAGCAGCGGGACCCAAATATTGAACGTTGCACAAAGTTTGCAAATCAATTGAATGATGCCATACAGTGCTACCGCATCATTTATGATGAAAAAAAGAAGAAAACTGTGCAATCGTCGTTAGATCGCTTCTTTCGGCCAGTTTCTAATACATAAATCTCTCTCTCTCTCTCTATACAGTACTGTACATATTCTCTCCATTTTATTAAATGTTTTTTTTCAGTACAAACCAATGCATGTTACTTATACAAGCCTTAAACATACAAATGCACTTATATAAACCTTCAATATACTTATATAGGCCTTAAACATAAATTATAATACAAAATATAGCACTGAATCAACTTACAAAAAAATTCAACTTATGAACAATCGCTTGGAACCTAACTCGTTCGTCAGTAGGGGAGCGTCTGTACATAAAAATATGAAAATCCACGCTGAAACTCGCAAACGGAAGCCACTCCCTTCTCCTCCGCTTGCTACTAGGACTCAGCACTGAAGTAAAAAATAAGAAAAATAAAAAATAGGGGTGACCCTACTTTGTGGTTTTTCGTTTATCGGCCATGTTTGGTCTACATTAACCGCGATAATCGAGGGATTACTGTACATCCATTGGGGAAATGATTGTACTTTCACAAAAATACAGTAATATCTTGAGATATGAGCTAAATGTGTTCCGGGACGAGCTCGCATGTCGATTTACTTGTATCACAAATGAATTTTTCCCACAGAAATAAACTAAATACAAATTAATTCATTCCCACCCTCTGAAAAAACACCCCAAAAACAGGATATTACAATAGAAAAACATATTTTTATTGGTTCTAATTCACCACCTACTAAAGTAAATACCTATCTAGTGGTTATGATCTCTCATCTCATCTAATTTTCGGAACCGTTTTAAACTCATTAGGGCCGCAGGGGGTGCTGGATACAATCCCAGCTGTCTCCGGGGCAGAGGCAGGGGACACCTTGAATCGGTCGGTGGTCAGCCAATCAAAGGGCACGCAGGTCCGGGAGAACATGCAAACTCCACACAGGTAGATGTGACCTGTTTTTTTAACCCAGGACCCTAGAGCTGTGCAGCTGACGCACTAACAACTCGCGCCACCGGGCCGCCTGTGATTATGATCTTCATTACTAAAATGTGACATTAGTCATGAGAGAGAAATAACAGGAGAGAGTGTTTACAGGCGTGCTCGTAACAGAACATAGACTTTAAATGTAACTTAAATAAACTTAGATTACTACTGACTCACTTAAAAATAAGTTTTAATGTTATGTTACACTAAATGTAAACCTTCTTGTGCAATAACCGAGGCAAAAATCTTTGCCTATAGGCGGAACTTCCTGCTTCTTCATGAGTCAGAACCGAGTGTTCGTTTCGTCCGGTTAGTTTTTTTTTAAATTATCGAACCTGCCACGACTCGCTTTGAAGGGTTATGCCGGTGTCTTTTTCAGATGCTTGCTTTTCTTTCAAGTCCATGTAGATTCTGCTGGCTTTAACGACTCGGTTACGCTAGATCCAATAAAGAAATGCAACCTGTACACTAAGTGCTCCTGGATATCTTTAGGCGAGGGAGATGCAGCAAGAGAGAGACAGTGCGCTGTTATCATAAGCAACATCTCGCGGACTTGGCCACCAGGCTGTCTCGTATGCTCATATCTTAAATTTGTCTCGTATCTCAAGGCAAATATTTGCTCGGAATTTTCCTCGTATCTCAAATTTTCCATATAATAATAATAATAATAATAATAATAATACAGACACTCCCCTACTTACGAACGAGTTAGGTTCCGAGCGATTGTTCATTAGTTGAATTTGTTCGTAAGTTGCTCAGTGCTATATTTTGTATTATATTTATGTTTAAGGCCTATATAAGTATATTGAAGGTTTATATAAGTGCATTTGTATGTTTAAGGCTTGTATAAGTAACACACTGGTTTGTACTGAAAAAAACATTTAATAAAATGGAGAGAATACATAGAGTACTCTATCCATACATTAGAGAGAGAGATTTACTAGAAACTGGCCGAAAGAAGCTATCTAATGACGATTGCAGTTTTCTTTTTTTCATCCTAAATGATGCGGTAGCACTGTATGGCATCATTCAATTGATTTTCAAACTTTGTGCAACGTTCAATATTTGGATACTGCTGCTCGATCTTTATGTTTATAAATGGTACCGACGGTCGAACGATTCAAGTTGTATTCGCGTGCAACGCTCACCACTTTATCACGCGCATCAAGCTTCGTTATTATTGCCACTCATTTCAAATGAAATGACTTGCCTCTTCCTTGCACCTCCATCAATAGAAGCCTTTCGCTTTTCACCAACCATATTCAATAATGGATGCACAAGATATTTAATGATACAAATGAAAAACGTTCTTTGCACACTGGAGATACGTTCACGCACTTCCGCATTGCAACAAACTGGGCAGAGGAAGGTAGATGCTGGGTGAGCTGAGCTCTCACAGCGCCAGGCGTCGGTATTAGCGGCGGAAAGAAGCACTACATGGAAAAAGGCGCGCAATACAAAATCGAACTTACGAACATTTTTCGACATAAACGCAATTTGCAGACATTTTCGTATGTACCGTTGTTCGTAACTCGAATGTTCGTAAGTAGGGGAGCGTCTGTAATAATAATAATCGGACATAGGCTCTGTCATCATCATTGACTCGATGTATCGAGTACCTGGAGAAATCCCACACAAGCCCGGAGAGAACATACAAACTCCACACAGGACAACCGACCTGGATTCGAACCCAGGACCCGAGAAACGAGAGGCCGACGAGCTAACTAACTAAGCTGCCGCCGGGCTGCCCTGTCTTCTTACAAACAAACAAAATGCGTTTATAAAACATTTTAATATGCCTGTTCTGTCTCACAAGATAGGACAGAGCTAGAGAGGCCGTAATCATGACAGACAATTAGTGGTTTTTGAAAATGTTTCTTGACTTCCATTTTTTTCCACATTTTGGTTTTGTAAAACTGTAACACAAACAATAATTTCTACAATAAAACACTTAACACAAAATTACAGTTTGAGTGTCACTGTCTAATTAATTCAAGTGATATGTAGATTTAACAGGTGGAATAAACCTAATTTGCAGCAGAAAAACCAGCAAGAGCATGGAAAGAATGACAGCCAGGTAAAAGAGACACTACCTTCTTCCAGCTCCGACCAAAGTTCCCCTATGACATTTTCCACCAAAAAAGTGCGACTTTGTCGGTTGCGCCGAACATGCTCCTTGTTGGCTGGTTGTTAAGAAGAGAGAATTTTAGTGAGAGTGATAAGAAATGGCAAGCTGTGTCACACAAAGAGTGAAAAGAAAGGTGGGTGCTTCACATACACAGGAAAAATACATGTTTTTTCATTCAAAATGCACAGAACCAAGCAATGAATATAACTAAATAATATCAGAAACACAACTGTTTTATTTTTACTTCCATTCCTCATAAAAAAAAAAAAAAATCTTGGAGTTTTAACATGTAAAGGGCGAAGTTCTCTCGAATACTGTTAACAAATCTGTCAGATCTGAATTACTTAGCACTTCTTTGACAAAATAATATGAGAATGTCATAGATGTAACATAACACAGTGCTAATACGGCCACCAGGCGGGAGGTACCCTGAATCGGTGGCAAGCCAATTGCAGGGGACAAGGAGACAGACAACCACAAATGCTCTTTTCTCACATAAACAGAAATTCATTAGCTAGACAAATTCGGTAATATTCTGGCAGATGGACAATTTACACTTCCTTACTGCCTATAAGACCACATTTGTTTTCATTTAGATGACTATATGAAAACACAATCATGCCAAAGGCAAAAGCGATGCAGAGCTGTGGTGTTAGCACATATTAGTAATTTTCAATGCTACAAATAACCCACACATACTGCATTTGAATGTGAAGTGAGGTTGTTGACATAAACTGTATCCAATATTTGACAAGTATGAATTAGTAATGAAATCGAAATAGAATTGTCTATTTTACAAACTTTCCAAACTCTAGTATTTTTTGGGGAAAAGTAGCGTTTGCTCTCCAGTTTTAGCATATCTTTACGACTCAAAGTAAACAACCTCTTGAGGGGAAATATACAAATTCCCTCACTGAGTGTGATCGCATGCTCGCTGCAGTGAAGTCAGGCAAATGAACCACTACAACCATTATCAGTGACTTACGCAAATATACTTAACATTAATATTAAATATATAATATAATGTGGAAACAAACCAAGTACCATATTTTCCGGAATATAAATCGCACTTTATTTATAGGTTGGCTGGGCTTGCGACTAATACTCAAATGTGGCTTTTTTTTTTCTCTCCGACCACCGACAGCCTGTTCTGTTGTTTTTCATTCATTCATTCATTTTCTGAACCGCTTTATCCTCACTAGGGTAACAGGGGGTGGTGGAGCCTATCCCAGTTGACTTCGGGCACGTGGCGGGAGACACCTTGAAGTGGTGGCCAGCCGAAAGCAGGGCACGAGGAGACGGACAACCATTCACACTCCCACTCATACCTAAGGGCAATTTAGATTGTCCAACCAGGCTACCATGCATGTTTTTGGAATGTGGGAGGAAAGCAGAGGATCCGGAGAAAACCCACGCAAGCCCGGCCGGAGAGAACATGCAAACTCTACACAGGTGGACCGATCTGGAGTTGAAATGTGAGGGCGACGCACTAACCACTCAGGTGTCGTTCTGTTGTTTTTTGGGCTATAATTATCTGAAAAGCTGTTATGTTAACAGATGCCTTTTAGTCTGTTGTTATCCATTTTATTACTGTTACATATCTGTCAACGTATCCGTTGTTCCTGTATTTCATACGTTTTTGATCATTTAATTGTCTACGCCGTATAACAACTTTTGTACGGTATTTTTTTTAAGTAGGTTTTTTGTAAAACCGATTTAGTTTTACCCATTTTGGCTCCAATCCGGAACGTCTCGGTAACTGGTAGCAGACGAAAACATCATCATCGACTGCTAATATTGACATGCACACGCAAACTCCACTTTCACACGTCCGCCTTTTCACTATATAAATATGGCGCTTCAGCAAGCAATGTACCCAGACAATCAACCTGTCAGCATCATACAGCGACATCTACAGAATCTTGGAACTTTGTTTAAACAAAAAGGTCCACCGATTGATTGGGCACTACGTTCACTTTGGGGAAAATTTTAGACTTTTAAGTGCGCCCTATGTGAGTAAATATCTGCCGTATTGCATTTGTACAGTTTATTATCGCCTAATAAGGGGAATTGCAATCATTAATAAGGGGAGTAATTGGTTGAGGTTGACAGGTATGTTGTTACTTTAACATTATGTTTGTTCTTGGTTTTTGGTGAAATAAAATATTAAATGCCCATCCAAAAATGCAACTTAGATATATTTTTTCCTTTTCATTGCATATTCTTTGGTCGGTGTTACTTCTACTTAGGTGCGACTAATCGTCCAAAAATATGGTACTTATTTGGCATGCATCACTTTAATTAAAAAAAAGGTTTGTTTACCGTGGCTTGGAGAAGCTACAAAAAAAAAATCAAAGGAAGCAAAAAATAGACACATGATTTAGGAAGAATCATAGTATATGACTAAAGAATACTTAAATTACTGTTTAATGCAGAGCTGCCAACCTCTGTCGACCCCATTTCAGGAGTACCCTTGTCCCATTTCGGGAGTTTTATGTTTTCATCAGTAGTGAATGCAATTCACGCAAATTCGATATAAAATGTCCAAAAAAATACCAGACAATTTAAATCAAACTGTTATTATCATGCTCAGATGATTCACAATGCACTTGTGTTACCGAATTCATCCGGTTTATAGTGCAGTTGAATCAAATGCGTAAGATGGCGGAAGCCGTAGCGATGGTGTGAATTTCGAGGCATTTAAATTGGAAATTTGGCCCTTTTCCGAAATGGTTGCTTTAAAAAAAATGAGGTGACAATTTTTTGGATTTCCGGAGTTTAGGGAGGTTGTCAGGAGTCCCGGAGTTTGCTTTGCTTGTCCGGAGTTAACTCCTGAAATTCCGGAGATGTTGGCAGCTCTGTTAATGGGAAGTACCTTGGGTCATTGTACTGCTGATATTGTCAATGGGACTGATGCCATTTTGATTGGTGTGGTTGCTCAAGTCCACCATTTGGTGAAGGCGGAGCTTACGGCAGTAGATTGATGCTGCTTCAGGTTCCAGAGCAATGATAAGTTGCTCGGGGTTGTCACGGGATACCAAACCAGACTACACAAAGGCAAAAGACAGAACATTCTAAATAATCAAATAAAAGAAAAACATAATTTCAAATTAAGTTTGTTAAACACACCTATACCTAAGAAGCAGAGTAAGGCTTGGGAGTAGTGTTCGTTCGCGTGTGTGTGGGGTCAAAGTAGGTAAGAGCGTAAGATGCCAATCATTACTGTTCAAATTGCCCAACGTGCGCACTGCGTGGCCACGTGCGGTTTCACCGTATGTTTTAATGGGAAGCGCACTTCCTTTTCACTGCACACTAACATTAGTACTTCTGCGCACCCCGTGTTGTAAGGCTGGAGGTAATCGGTTAGGGTGAATTAGGGATGTGGGTTTTAGAATAAGTCGTGATCCAACTGAGGTTGTTGTTGATTGTGTTTGAGCGTGGGGTAAAAGACCCCGCTAAGTTTTGCCCTAATTCGTCCTTCCGCTTTACTGCGTGCTGACCTTATTTTTTCTAAAAACAGCATTTTCTGGAAATACGGGTTTGAAGTGTTATTGATTGTAAAATTGTGTCTCTGTCACACACAAAAAAACTGTGAAACTTGGCATGGACCTTCTGAATGGCCAGATTCAAAACCCTGCCAATTTTTGTTGAAATCCAGCAGACGGTTATGTCACAATCGGAGTGTATTGGTTTTTATATTTTATCGGTTTTCTTTGCTGTTAAGAGACCCATGATGTTGAAACTCCAGATTAACACACTTGAAATCCAGCAGACGTTTAAGTCGCAATCAAAGGCTATTGGTTTTTATATTTTATCGTTTTTTTCTTTGCTGTTAAGAGACCCATGATGTTGAAACTCCAGATTAACACACTTGATGGCAGATTGTGTGTTGAATTTGGTGTAAATTGGACCATTTTTTTGGAAACCCAATTTTTTTGATTAGCGATTTCCATGTCGGAAAAATTTCTATAAAAAAACCTATTCTATGACATCCACAAACGTTCAAAGCATATCTGTGTAAATTTTTGTAGATTGTAAGGACTGAAAAACAATTTGGAAGGAACAGTGTTGAATCTCTGAGTATTAGGGAGATTTTTTTTCCAGTTTATGTTTGAGGTGGGTTTAAAACACGAACTGTTGTCGTTACGAGCCCAAGTCCAATGTCGTCACTGCTATCTGGATCGTTCCTACCACTGTGTCAGCGAGTCGGTTTTTCATTTTAGCAAGGACCAACACCACAATGCCTTTAATATGTGTATTGCTTAGGTCCCACAATGCACTAAACAACATGGTGATGTTATTACTAAAAATAAGATAAAAAAGTCTTCATTAATAGGCACACAAATCAAGACCTACTAACTAACCACCTCACCACCTAACTCACGGGTCACCAAACTACGGCCCGCCGGCACATTTGGACCGGCTCTCTGAACAATACCAGAGACGCTATCGGATTTTTTTTCTATTTGGCCTTGAAGACTGGGACGTTTTAATTTTGTGTTTGGTTCATTGCACCCCTGCTGAGCCCACAAATCATCCCAGTGAAGCGGGCCTTCGCATTGCTTCTTTGGTGACACGCGCGGGGAGTGTTTCCCTTTGATCAAAGTGTTAGCGAGACATCTGGACGATCGCAGGTGAGGGCGGAGCCCTGGGGCCATCGCTATTGCGATGCTATTCAAGCTTATAAAAACTGTGCAACCTGAACCTGTTTGAGAACGGAATAATGGCGAAAAGGTTAGTTAAGAGAAAAATTGATTCAGAATGCAGGGTATTTAACCTGCAGTGGACAAACGATTATTTTTTTGTTCAATGCAAAGAAAAGGCTGTTTGTCTCATCTGTCAAGAGACGGTGGCAGTATTCAAAGAATACAATCTTCGCCGGCACTATGAATCCCCTCACAAAGACGAGTACGATGGCGCGCAAGGCCAAATACGAGCAGACAAACTCTCAAAGCTAAAAGTTGGACTATTATCTCAGCAGACTACATTTCTACGCCAAGCTCAGCTGAACCAGGCATCCGTTCGGGCCAGCTTTCGGGTTGCTAAACTGATAGCAAGCAACGGTAAGCCTTTCACTGACAGAGAGTTTTTTAAGAAATGTATGGATGTTGTCGTGGAGGAAGTGTGTCCCGAGAAGAAAGATGCATTTAATGCCGTAAGTCTGTCGGTGAGTACAATGACCAGACACGTTGAAGAAATCGGGAGTAATGTATATGCCCAGCTGCAGCAGAAGACGAAAGAATTTGACTTTTTTTCATTAGCACTGGATGAAAGCACGGACGTGCAAGACACAGCGCAACTGCTCATTTTTATTCGTGGAGTTAGCGCAAACTTTGAGATTTGCTAGGATCTGGCAGCCCTCCAAAGCCTCAAAGGGACTACAACGGGAGAGGATATTTTTGACAAAGTGTGCCAAACCATGGAGAAGTTGGACCTGGACTGGTCAAAGCTAGCTAGCATCACGACTGACGGGGCTCCTAGCATGGTGGCCGAAACTCGGGGTCTAATAATGGGACGCAAGAACCGGGAGTTGGAAAAAAGGGGTCTCACCGCCCCGCTACAAGTCCACAACTTCAGAGCAAAGGGAGAAGATTGTGCATGGCACAACAGAAAGTTAATGTTCCATGGCTTTTTTTTTCTATGAAGAACCCAGAGAGAGTTATTTAGTTATTTATTTCATAGTGTTATTTATTTCCTGTTTTTTTCTGTGAAGAACTCAGAGAGGGTTATTTAGTTATCATTTATTTCATTAATAGTGTTATTATTTGTTTCCTGACTTTTTTTCTGTAAAGAACCTGGAAAGGGTTATTTGGTTATGTGTGGCTTTCTGGAAAACAATAAAAAAATTTAAGCTCCCCTACGATCGTCACACTTTTTCTGTTACAAACTGACTCCGGCCCCCCATCAGCGAAGGGAAAAGTTATGTGGCCCTCACAGGAAAAAGTTTGGGGACCCCTGACCTAACTTATTGGAACAGTTGATATGCTATGTTTGCCAAAGTGATGCACTGCCATAGACCTTGACAACACCCCTAAAAAACAACATAGTGTCAGAAGTGAGACAAGACACATGTTCGTAACTGCGATAGGACAAACGTAAAAAGGTTATTTCTCCCCGTCAACTAGTTTTGTAAACCTCAAGAAGACGCAACAATGCTTTGTGTGTAATTTAATGCCAGTTATTGGAAAAATATAAACTTTCTCTCACACCACGACACCAGCTTGAATTCATCAGTTCCTGTCAGTGGTGACATCAGTTGCGGGAAAATTACATTTATTTCTGTATAAAAATATTTAATTACATCATTCATTGTGGTGGCCCGGTGGCGCGAGTGGTTAGTACGTCGGCCTCACAGCTCTGGAGTCCTTGGTTAAAAAAACAGGTCACGTGCACCTGTGTGGAGTTTCCATGTTCTCCCGGGCCTGCGTGGGTTTTCTCTGGGTACTCCGGTTTCCTCCCACATTCCAAAAACATGCATGGTAGGCTAATTGGACACTCTAGATTGACCCTAGGTATGAGTGGGAGTGTGCATGGTTGTAGATCTTGTGCCTTGCGATCGGCTGGCCACCGATTCAGGGTGTCCCCCGCCTCTGGCCCGGAGTCAGCTGGGATAGACTCCAGCATGAGGATAAAGTGGCTCACAAAATGAGATGTGATGAGATCATTCATTGTTATGTGTTGATTTTATTCACTGTTTTACATATATTAAAGATGGAAATTTGTGGTTAAAACAGGCGCCGCAAGATGTGCAGAGACAAATACGTATTGATCATTTTCAAAATTATGCGCTGAGAGATGAAGCGGTGCGCTGAATTCCGCCATTTTTCACCGCAATTCTTCATGTCTTCCGGTTGCGAGTTTCAGTGTAGATTAAAAAAAAAATATCCTTCTTCACTTCACGGCCTCAACTTTCACGGTTTCACTACATCACAGATTTTTTTCTGGGAAAAAAAGTTCATAAAAATGAGAAAATGCACGCTGAAACTCGCAAGCGGTCTTCTGCTTGCC
This sequence comes from Stigmatopora argus, assembly GCF_051989625.1. NCBI lineage: Eukaryota > Metazoa > Chordata > Actinopteri > Syngnathiformes > Syngnathidae > Stigmatopora > Stigmatopora argus. Next base: position 15,717,682 of record NC_135397.1, on the reverse strand, counting down.
ACTGGGAAAATGGCAAAAAACAGGACTGTCACTTAACTGAGGAAGAAAAATGGCAGGCAGAGGGCGGTGGCCGTCATTTTAATCCGAAAATAGTGCTTTTGGTGGATTTTTATCAGAACCTTGCTTATTTGAAATAAAAACTTGCTTAGCGAATTGGACAGCAGAGAGCATTTTGAAGAAATGCGAGCCTCGGGCGACGTTACGGCGGATGGCATCATCCTTGTCCAAAAAAGGACACTTTGGCCGGCGAGGATAGCGGGACATCGAGGCTGAGCAACGTGGAAGTTGAGATTCTATTTAAGTCTGTACAGTGGGCTGACCTCGTTGTATTTATCTGAAAATAGAGCTCCCTGACCAGCTAATTGACGGCTGGACAGCGCAGAGGAGAGAAGTGGACGTTAAATTTCCCGGCCGGTCGGCCGGTGATTCAGCAGCCCATGCCCACGTCGTTGGCTGGTGATCTGGCGGCACATGCCCGCAGCGACAGCCGGTGATCCGGTGGCGGAGAGAGGCCTGCCCCGTGACCCGGCCCAGGCCGCAACAAGCAGCGAAATATTTTTTGGAAGAGCTGAACTGAAGATTCCAGGCTTCACACAGATTGCATGTGTGGAGATGCTGCTGGCTGGCTTCATGGAAAAGCCAGCCTTAATCAACAAGTTCAACTGTCCTCATGCTTTAAAAAACAAGACTAAGCCTATGTTTTGATTGATTAGTTTATAACAGACAATGGTGTTTTTTAGGTCGTTTAATTACCTGACATGTTTCCATCCCACACTTAGTGAGGCGAGTTCAAGGCCTAACCAAATCTCAAAAGTGTTTTGCAAAAATGTTACCAGCACGTGAAATGTCCAACAAGAGAGGATAAAACTCTGGATGATGTTTACTCTGACATTAAAGGTGCATACAGAGCCATACCACTTTCACACTTTGGACAGTCAAACCACATCTCTTTGTTCTTGGCCCCAGCATACCCCCTCAGCTGACAAACACAGGCCCAAAGGCGAACCACTATCATTTGGCCTGACGACCCCCTGCCCCGATTCCAAGACTGCTTTGAATAGACAGTGGGAAAGTTTCCACCATGAGGAGTTGGGCACATTCACAGACACAGTACTGCCTTAAATCAAATACAGCATGGTTACGGTTTGTGGAGAAGACCATCCAGATACGTATACCCAAACCAGAAACCGTGACGACCAGCCAGGTCCGATCACTTCTCCGGGCCCGTGATATAGTCTTTAGATCCGGCGACAGGTTACTCTCCAGCGCAGGCCGCGACAACCTGAGGAGAGGCACCAAGGCTGCCAAAGCAGACAACAAGAGGAAGATAGAAAGCCAACTCGACAAACCCCAAATGAGGTGGCAGGTCATACGATCCCTCACCAACTACAAGGGCTGCGCTGCGACTCCTGCGGACTCCTGTTGTACTGGCAGATGAGCTAAATAACTTTTTTGCCCGCTTTTCGTCCCAAGACTAGCACTCAGTCCCATCACCTCAACCACCAGTGCCTCCCACACCATCCTCTGGAAAAAGCCTCACCCCAGTAACCGTGGAAGTAGTGGATGTGAGACATGTGCTCTGTGCTGTCAACCCAAGGAAAGCCATAGGAACGGATGGAATGCCGGGGAAAGTATTTAAGGCATGTTGGAATAAAAACCTGCGAGGACCGCTTTGTCCACTCCTGGTCTCGGTCCTGTTTAAGTGTTGACTGAGAAATCTTGTTTCTGGCTAGGACCAGCTGTTATAGCGGACAGAGAAGGGGGAGAGTCGAGGTGTCTTGTCTATGTCTTTGTGAGTTCTGGTCTCATAGTTAAAGATACTTGTAGTTTGGAATAATGAGACATTCATGTACAGGATGTATAGGATATGCATATGGTACTGTTAAAGTTTACAATGAACGTATATAATTTAATACAAGTTGTTATTCAATAGTCTACCTTATAAGCAGCTTCTCTCATGAATTGTTTCGCAGGCATTTTCCATATGGCAGGAACAGTGATAACCCATCTAACATCCTTATTGTCAAACTCTCCACCTGTTTGATCACTCAGTTCCTGCAAAATTAAAGACAAACAAAGAGAAAAAAGAAATAATTTCAAGTATTATATAATTTTGATATACCGTATTTTCTGGACTATAACACACTTATTTCTAATTTGGATGCCCTGGTGACTTTTTTATTTTTTCACTCTGACCATCAAGAGCTTGTTACGTTGTTTTTTGTAGGGTTAGGGTTACCTCTAGAGTTTAACTCTATTTTACTTTTACTTTAACATATATAGTTTGTTATATTATAATATTGTTAGATTAAAAAAATCATCTCATCTCAATTTCTGAACCACTTTTTCCTCATTAGGGTTGAAGGGGGTGCTGGAGCCTATCCCAGCCAACTCCAGGCCAGAGGCAGGGGACAACCTGCATCTGTGGCCAGCCGATCGCAGGGAACAAGGAGATGGATAACCATTCACGCTCACACTCAGACCTAGGGGCAATTAAGAGTGTTCAACCAGCCTACCATGCATGTTTTTGGAATGTGGGAGGAAACTGGAGTACCCGGAGGAAATCCAGGCCCAGGGAGAATATGCAAACTCCACACAGATGGACATGGCCTGGATTTGAACCCATGACCCCGGAGCTGTGAGGCCGACGCGCTAACCACTCGCGCCACCGTTCATATCATGCATAAATATATATTATATACCTTACATGGCCCTTAGCCTTGTGCTTTTCTTTCGCCAATAAAATTGAATTGAATATAGCGTCCCGGGGGCGCGAGTGGTTAGCGCGTCGGCATCACAGCTCTTGGGTCCTGGGTTCAAATCCAGGGTCGGCCCACCTGTGTGGAGTTTGCATGTTCAACCTGGGCCTGCGTGGGTTTCCTTTGGGTACTCCGGTTTCCTCCCACATTCCAAATACATGCATGGTAGGCAGATTGGACACTCTAAATTGCCCCTAGGTATGGGTGTGAGTGTGCATGGTTGTCCGTCTCCTTGTGCCCTGCGATCGGCTGGCCACCGATTCAGGGTGTCCTCCGCCTCTCGCCCGGAGACATCTGGGATAGGCTCCAGCTCGCCCCGCGGCCCTAATGAGGATAAAGCGGTTCAGAAAATGAGATGAGATATATGTACATATATATGCATGTTTATTTATGTACTATGTACATAAAAATAACCAAAAGACTAAAACTGAATGATGCCGGGGTTTCTGTTATTCATCAGCAAAATTAATTTCCCAAAGTGTAATAGTTTACATAACAAATAACATACAATTTATTGAGAAATGTAATGCTTATTATCAATATATCAGTCAGGTACCATACTTTCAGTGCTTGCTCTTTAAAGAAGGCCAGTGCATAGGCAAAAATGTCCAAAGCTTTCACACGCTTTCCATTGGCTGCCTGGAGATCCGTGCTGATCGACAGATTCTGTGTGTAGGGACAGTAAAAGAGATGCAAGAGTAAACTTTATATTATTGAAAACAAAGTGTTGGATTTATTATGGGATGTTTCTATATGTTTTGTAAGCATTTTTAATAAGTAATAAGGCTATAAATTAATTCATGATTTATGTTGGGACCACGCTTGAGGACGCTTTCCCCCACAGCTACTTTCGAAGGCCAGTTCATTGTTTTCAGGACTATTGACGGCAACAAACCCTGTGTTTCTGCAGATCGGCAAGAAACTCTTACCGTGTTTGGACTGGACTCTGGCAGATGGCGATAATCGCATTATTGTTTAAAAATACGGCTGCTTTGTATACCTTATAATAAAAGTATTATGCAATTTCTTACACCGTTGTTTTGGTTTCCCATCCGCTCGGGTCACCTTGTATGCAATTGTTTTGAATCAGATTACATGAAATGTTTTCCGTTTGTCGCGACTAAATACAATGAACAATATACTGCACGTCAGAAATGCTCAGGAATGAAGGCGCATTATGAGTGTGGCTCCTTGCAAGTTGTAACCAGATATGTGAAAGATGTCTTCCAATTTTAATTAAATATTACTAATAATGATTTAAGGGTATTAATCATTATTGCAACATTTGGTCCTTCGAGTAGCCGGGGTCAACACACCGCTAAGGAATCCAGACGCTGCGGTTCAATATCTGGAGTGACCGTGCACGGCGAGAATCCCTTTTCCAGGCTGGATTATTTCTCAGCAGCGCCTGGATTCTGGTTGGTTGAAGACTATCCATTTTTTGGAAGCATCTATCGACATTTCTGGTGAGTCCGTGTGATGTCTGCATATTGTTGACGGGTTCCAAATGCGCAAAGGGCATCACACGCGATGGCCTTATTTTGAGAAATAAGGCTCGCGTCCTGGGGATGGCGATTTTTAAAACCCTGTGAATACTAGTCACTGGCGGGTAGACACGTGTGTGGTCTATAAAATGTGGTGGTCGACGTTGTTTTGGTTGTGTGCATAGTTGTTAAAGCCTAAGAAGAAACAGGAAAAAAAGGTACTACGAGGTTACACATGAATCCACTCCAAAATGGGTGGCTCAAACATTAAAGCGGCTATTGACGACGCTCCAAAGATGTGTCTGCCGTGTAAAGATTGGAAATGTGTTGGAAATCAGAGCGCTTTTAGAATTAGACATCTAGACTTATTGATAAAATAAATATGGTTTTGCTAGCTTAATATGCATAAGATATTGATACTACGGGATAATGTACGTACTAATGCATAGAGGTAATATATGTATAATATATGAATGGAGATAGAAGCGACACGGCTTGTTCCACAGATACAAATTATTGTTTTTGATGACGAGGTGGGGAAAGGCAAAACGTGCTGTTTTGTAAATGATAGCGGTCCTCCACTGGTTGATAGGAGCGAGGCGATGGGCTGTTTTGTTCTACAAACAAGACAGGCCTGCTCAAAATGATTTGAATGGGGATTTTGAACATGAGGATGTTGAGCTAAATTTAATGGAAACACTGGCATTTGATTTGGTTAAACCAGAGATTACATTTTTTGTGAATGGAATTCAATTGGAATTTTTGTGTGATGCTGAAAGTTGTAAAACGGCAATTAAAATGGTTATTTCCAAAAGCTAGACGTACTTTGTTAATAGTACCTAAATGTACTGTCAACTTAATGGAATGAAATGGCTTATTACGGCTTATCTTGATTTTATCCTGTACCGCTAGCGGGAATGTTTTGGTTAACAGTCGAAAAGAAATACAAAACGACCAATAAATGTTTAGCGGGGTTGTCAAACCTGCGTTTTTGTCATACTCTAAACTAGTCAAATAATGCGTAAGCTGCGGGGGAGCGCGGCTGTCTTTGCTGCTGATTAGAACGCGAAAAAACATGTGGACCGCGTAGCGGCTGATTTGACGGTGTTAGGCATTCAGTATGCGCGCGGACCGCACGAGCGACTAAATTTTTTTGGACCCCTTCCGTGAAGACATTACAATAATTGGCCTTGGGGGTGCTGAAGCAAACTTGAGGGCAGAAATGGGTTTTGCTATGCTTGCAGCATATTGTGATGATCAGCAGACAGTTGGACCCCCAGGAATTTCAAAGTCTCTACTCGGGCCACACATTTGCCGTTGATATACAGGGGGGACGGAGCGGCGTTGTTCTGTCGGAATTCCAGGATGAGTTCTCTGGTTTTGGAGACGTTCAGTGCCAAGTTGTTGAGAGCGCACCACTCACTGAGTCTAAGGACCTCATCTCTGTTGGCCGTCTCATTCCCTTCTGTGATCTTCCCCACCACTGTATTATCGTCCGCAAATTTCACAATGATGTTCTCAGGGTGCGTGGGTCTGCAGTCATTTGTGTAGAGCGAGTAGAGTAATGGACTCCGCACAGCCTTTCTGAGTGTGTGGGCGGATGAGTTGTGGCGACCCAGCTTCACGTGCTGGGGTCGGTTGACCAGAAAGTCTTTAATTCAGGAACTGGTGGAAGGTGGGAGCCCCAGATTGGCCAATTTAGGAATAAGAATGTGCAGTTTTATGGTGTTAAAGGCTGAGCTGTCATCGATGAAGAGCATTCTGACAGCTTTCTCAAGATGGCTCAATGCAGCGTGGACGGCGGTGATTAATGCATCTTCTATTCGGCCGATATGCAAAATGATGCGGGTCATGGATGAGGGAAAGACAGGCTTTGATGTTTTTCAGTCCCAGTTTTTCATAGCACTTTGTGGTGTTTAATAATATCAATATGACCAATGCGAATTTGGTTCTTGAATCTGACATTTTATCAATGCTGTTTTTCAGTTAGTCAGAAAGAACCGATTACTGGTATACAGTATACCCTTTTTTCGCGGGGGTTACATTCCAAAAAGAACCCGTGATAGGCAAAATCCGTGAAGTAGAAACCTTTTTTTACAATTATTATACAATTAAATAATCTATTATACATTGAAAAGAAAGAACAAACCCTTTTACAGGCTCAATCATTTGTTTCAAAAATAAAAGTACTGTACTTTAGAAAAGTTTTTTTTCAACAAATAACTTTTGTACTATACTGTCAAATAATAATTTTAATCATCAATGTGAACAGAAGGCTTCAAATTGCGGAGATTAGCACCGCCTACCGCGACCCAAGTAATTGAATTAAACGGGAGAATATTAAAAATGGGGCGTCCCGGTGGGGCGAGTGGTTAGCGCGTCAGCCTCACAGCTCTGGGGTCCTGGGTTCAAATCCCGGTCACGTCCACCTGTGTGGAGTTTGTATCTCCCCGAGCCTGCGTTTTCATCCGGGTACTCTGGTTTCCTCCCACATTCCAAAAACACGCATGGTAGCCATGGTGTGAGTATGGATGGTTGTCTGTCTCCTTGTGCCCTGCGATCGGCTGGCCACCGATTCAGGGTGTCCCCTGCCTCTGGCCTGGAAACAGCTGGGATTGGCTCCAGCACCCCCCACGACCCTAATGAGGATGAAGCAGTTCAGAAAATGAAGTGAGATGAGAAAATTAAAAATGATTATGAAAAAAATAAAAAGTACAGTCGAACAAATAGTGACTCAGGTGTATTTCACTGCTCTTCAGACTGAGCTGCCGCATCCTGACTTTGCTCTGCAGTGTTTTCTTCTTCTTTCTGTTTTACGTATGTGTACATATTAAACTGCAACGTTATTGACACACAGGTAGAGAAGAAGAGGCCTGACTTTTAAGCCAATCCAGAACACAATGTACAATCCAAATCCGTGAAGTAGTGAAACCGTGAAAAGTAAACCGCGTTATAGCGAGGGATCACTGTAATAAAAAGGGGCATATTTTCGACAATTCATCCACATAAATAAACCATTTGAGTGTCAGCACAGCCTGCCCACCAATCAAGAGTGTTACCTACCCATTGGCCAAAAAGGATAAATTATCTTATGGACTAGAATAGTAAATATTATGCTGGCAAGTTATTAAACCTGTTATCCTTTTCACTTCATGCTACTGTAGGTTGTGGGTTAGGGGTGCAGTTATTTGAACCTTTCAGTTATGGTACAGGTCAAGTTGAACCATTTTGGGAACATCGTTGCTGTTCATGATAAATGAACATAAAATAAGTTTCAAGCTAAACTGAGATGGACTGTAAAAAAATTGTTTTATTCATTTTGTTATTTTTTTATGTGGCCTTGATCATATGTTTATTGAATGACAGTCAGTCAGATATAAAAGTAGTATGTGTCGCACATTGCTTAGAGAAAATGGATGGGTGGTTTAGTTTGTTATTGAGATTAATAATGCCTTACATTGCGGCTTAAAATCTGTGTGCCATCATTCCTTGCTTTTCCTATAAACATAAATACAGAACTCACAATTTGGTTCTCATACTGTTTATGGCAACACATACATTTAACTTTATGACAAAGAGAATTAAAAGATTACACTATGAATGCTGTTTACAAAGAGAAAGATGACTATGTTTGCCCTGGTATTAAACTATAAGACAAGATTTAAACATGTGCCTTACCGAAGTGGTATGGAGCTTCATTTTAAATTTCTCCAGGTAGAGCCATTGCTTGGACTCACTGGGATCTAGGTCATGATAAAAATCCCGCGCTGCATAGCCAAAACTATGAAATCTTCTGTCCGGTGTCAGTAGAATTGTAGTCGGTGTCTTTTGGTTCGATACTCCAGGATCACCACCCTCCCATCGCCTAGAGAAATTAGGTTTAATTAGTTAACAGTAAAAAAAAGGTACCATCAAGTCAGATGAAGGCACATTTTTGATTTGGATCACTTAAAATCACCATTATGGTGTGAATGTGAGTACATACTGTATTCCTATTGGCATTAAATATACTGTCTGGAAATGTAATACTGTGATCCACCACTTCACGGCTTAAGTACATTGTGTGTTTTTATATTAAGTATAAAAAATTCAACATTCACGCAGAAACTCGCAAGTGGAAGACACTTTCCTGTCTTCCATTGCCCACTAAGAAAATGGCAGAAGACAGTCACTCAAATCAGCACCGAAAAAGAAAAATGACGGGCAGTGTATTTGTACCAAAAAAGAAACAGCAGTCACAACTCCCCATCAACATCTCCCCTGTGCGCCGAAAACCTCTCCCCATGACCGTCTCCGGAAGAGTCCACCGGCTTCTCAAGACAACAAGCATCGAAGGCACACAAATCAGGAACTCAAAGCCGACCTGAGCTGATCAGCCATGGTTCCGGAGACGATTAAAAAGTCCCGGAAAAGGAAAAAAAATGTGACAAGCCCTAAGAAAAGAGTTTAAAGACCTCCTAGTCGGTTGTGAGATCAAATACACTAATGACTGTTGAAACGGGCTCATTTACAGCTATAATTAGAGTGTTTGGGGGTCTGGAACATCAGCCATTTTATTTCAAAACTTATCATTACCCTTTTTCAAAATATTAGTGAGATATAGAATCCTTAACCTGTCATCCTTTGAGGACTGGTAGTGTAGAAAATGTTGTACAATTGTGATAAGACAAAATATACCTCATGGTGTGAATGCACTCAGGCTCCTTCGTGAACGCATAAGCATAGCCGCTTGATGTTGTTCCAAAGTCAATGGCAACCACCACCACAAAGGGCATTTCTGGCGGAACTTGGTCTGTGTCATTCTGCAGAAAAACATGACATTGAGTGTAGTGCATGCTGTTCATAAAATGACACGATGGTTGTTAGTTTTTCTGATAATTTTAACATGAGGAAGAAATTCCAACATAATAATAATAATAATAATAATCGGACATAGGCCCCTGTTGTAGTTATCACAACACAAATAGTTATCACAACACATCACATTCACTGAAGAGGTAAAAGGGGTAACCTGTATTGAATTTGTGTAATAACCATGGTTTGCTGCTCAGTTGACCGTAATAACAGATCTTGGATTATTCTAAGATTTAGGTTATTTTGGCACGGATGTTATAAGAGAACTACTGTATATGTAAAAAAAAATATTTACATAGAGTCATACCTTGAGATACGAGCTTAATGCGTTCCGGGACCGAGCTCACCTATAAGCTAAGTCTTGAACGCACCAAAAAAAGCCTGACATTGGCACGTCAAAGTGGCGCCGACACTTACTCTAGTGCTGCAACATTGACCAATGGGAGCCTTGTTTTGGCACATCTCTGTGCTCGCGTCATTACCTCGAATGTGCCGCATTGACCAATAAGAGCTTCGCGTTGGGACATCAAAATTTAAATGGTGCCGACACTAACTCTAGCACTGCTTTAGTCATAATTTTTAGTTTCATTAGAATGTCTTGGGTGTGCTGCATATACTCCTTGACTAGCAACAGCGTTACAATATTATTAAAATAATTTAGATACTACGCCCCCTCGTGGTGCACAGGTTCACTCGCCTGACTTCGGTGCGGGCAGACGCAAGCTCGATTCCCGCAGGTGGCGGTATGGTTGTGAGTGTGTATGGTCGTTTGTCTCTCTGTGTGCCTTACATTGACTGGTTACATTATTTATTTTTATTTTTTTCCAGGGTCATCTATGGTCTTTGCTGGAAATGGGTTAGCCATTTCATCTTTATTAACTGCTTACTTGCTTACTAGAGGTAAGATCGGAGCGAAAAAAATCCAGCCCGACCTGACCCGGGCCGCGGGTATTAAAGCCCAAACCGGCCTGGCCCGAGCAATTAACTTGATTTGCTGGCCTGAGCCCAAAGCAAACCCAAAATTTAATATTTTATTTGTGAGGACGGGAGGAGGAGGGGTGATTAAATGATGACAAATTAAAGCCTGTTGAGCCTAGTGAGAATAAGCAGTTAAGAAAATGAATGAATATTATGCAAAAATATTTTGGTTCAAGCCTCCAGCCCAGAGCATTTAAAGAATAATTATTTTTCATTCCCAGATCCTTTGCATTTATAAAGATAAAGCCATTGGAGGAAGTGACGTAGCACTGTCACACTAAACAGCCCTTCACAAGTGTACTGCGCAAGTGTGTATTATCAAAATGTTACAAAATTATTCTGCATTATCTTTACTGGTCTAAAAATATGGTCATTGGAATGGTATCGGCAAAACATACTTCCCTGAAAAAAAATGGATTTGCTCAGAAGTAAAAAATGCAGTACATGACATCCCTAGTTGTAATTGAATTGTCTTTGAGTTAGAACATGCATTTTCTTTTAAGACCATATTGTGTTATGGCATGAAATAGCAAAACAGACTGTCTGTCTTCAATTTCTATTTTCTGGACAGATTATTTTCTATCAATTACAGTTTATACAGCTGCAGGATAAAGATATTTATAAAAAAGAAAAAAGCTAGAGCATGAATGAAAAATATGAAAATAGATGGGTTACCTGAATGTGTGTAGGAGACAGTGGTGTGATTCCAGGGTCACCTATGCTCTTTGCTGGAGATGGGTTAGCCATTTCATCTTTAGAAATGAAAAAAAAACAACAACTTAGAAACACAATGTACGTACTATATAACGTATCACCCACCACATGGCATACTGCATCACAGTGTGGTACGCTGGAAGCACGACAGCAGACAGAAAAGCCATGCAGAGAGTGATTAACACTGCCCAGAAGATCGTCGGCTGCTCTCTGCCCTCACTGGAAGACATTACCAGCCCTCATTACCTCAGCAGAGCCAGGAACATTGTCGGGGACCCATACCACCCTGGTCACAACCTGTTCCAGCTGCTGCCCTATGGCAGACGCTACAGGTCTAACAAACTACGGACAAATAGGCTTAAGGACAGTTTTTCCCCCACATCCATCAGGACTCTAAACTTACAGTAGCACGACACAATCCCTTCTGTGTAATAACTTCGGGGTGAGGTAACATGAAAAGACGTTAGGCGGTGATCTGCCTCCTACTGGCTGACTGGAGGTACGTGGGGAGACAGTGAGAGGTAAGTGATCCGCTCGGGGGATGATGCGATGTATCCATCACGGCAGAATGCCAACGAGTCTGAAATTATCAATTATTTGGGCCTTTTGCCGGGAAAGCGCACCTTATGGAGAAGCACTACCAATTTCATCATACGCAGCTGGGTATGATGACAATTAGGCTTTTTCGAGTCAATGATCATGACAAAGCCTATGTCCGATTATTATTATTATTATTATTATTATTATTATTATTATTATTATTATTCTAAGGAGTTTATCCGGAAATGCAACCCAAACTCCGGACAACCTCCCTAAACTCCGGAAGTCCTAAAAAAATCTTTAAACACACCTTCCATGAACTTAAGGTAATACTCTTTGTATTTAGGATTACTCTTCATTTTTCTTTTTAAATGTTTCAGGCGCGGAGTGTTGTCCTGCTGTGTAGGAATCTGACGTGGAGGCAATGTGATAGTTTCTCTTTCTCCTTTTTCAGTATTCAACTTTGATTTCTCTTCAGCATATACTTTGTATTCAACTTCCATAACCTCTGATCTTCCATCATTTTTAATCTCTCTGTTGGACTAACACCTTTTTCCTTTGTTCGGATATTTCCTTTTCTCTGTTAATTTCAGCATGCTTCGAAGCCAATCATGCTGCCACCTCTGCCTTGTTTTGTGACACATGGCTACCTTGCAGACTCCCCCCTGCCGGTCTTGACACCGTCGAACCATATATCGACCTGGCATCATCTCTTTCCAGCAATTTCAAGAGTGATTCTTTCACTGCCTCAGGGTCAAACTTTTTATCTTCTTCTGCGTAGCGTATTTTTAAAAGTGTTATCACTTCTGTTGTCACTGAAGAGCAGCTATCAATTGTTCTCCTAATGTCTGGAGATGGTGTGGTCATGGTGCAGAAGCTCTCATATTCTTGCCTTAATGTTGGCTGATATACACCTAAGGATTGAATCATGTCACCTAGTTCCTTTTTAGTGCATTCTTGTTTTAATTTGGTTCTAATGAACTAAACCTCAGTCTTAAAGTTAACATATGCATACATGAACTTCTTTTCTCTCTTAAACTCCTCTTTTTGGTATTGAATTCCCTTTTCGGTAGGATGTTTCTCCCCCTCTGTTCTCCTCAATGGTTGTTCAGACGGAACAACGGTTCAGACTGAACAACCATTTATGAATTTGAAGACCGGCATTAATTTTAGCTGTGCCCTCTTCAATTTCCAATCTTTCTGTTTCATCAAGTACAAGATCAAAAATTTCCTTTAACATTGTCTTCTCTTTTTCCAGAGGTTCAATTACTCCTTCTAGGACATTTGTGTCTCATTTGCGCTCTGCCATTTTGCTTAACTATTTTGTTTGCATACAACACTATGATAATATAAAATCTTGAAGTTAACTACAGAACCAAGACCTATAGAACTATCATGAAAATATTTATTCACAAATCAAAAACAGATTACATATTTCTTTTCAATTTACGAACTGTCAAAGTGCAACATTCTCTTCTTTTTCCCTTTTTTTCTAAACAAGCAGCAATTTTAACTCTCTACGTTGCACGGTTTGGACAAATGTAGCGAAAGAAACTTAACATACACACACACACACAAATAGAGCCAACCCGGGAGAAGAAAGGTATCAAAATTTAAAACAAAATTAGAATTAAGTTTAGTGTAAGGTTAGATTAAACTTATTTTTGAGTGTGTCTGCATCGTAATCCAAGTTCATTTAAATTTGTTTATGTTATGTTACGAGCACGTTGCCGTGCAAAAAGTCTCATCCCCCTCTCTCTGTGCGTCTCTCTCCCCTCCGCGAAATCCGTCTAATTTTAGTATACTAAACACACTTCAGTACTATTAAACCACTAGTTATTTGTTACTTTGTTAATAGATGGCGAATTGGAACAAATAAAAATGTTTTTCCAATCAAATATCCTGTTTTTGGTGTGTTTTCAGAGGGTTGGAACAATTTCATTTCTTTTTAGTTCATTCTATGGGAAACGTTTGTTTGAGTTACGAGAAAATCGACATACAAGCTCAGTCCCGGAACACATTAAGCTCGTATCTCGAAGTACCACTGTACCTTGTGTTTAACAAACATCTTTTGGTTTTTCAATAACACATTCCATTTATTAATTATTAATTTATTACTATTATTAGCACCTAATATCTTCAATAGCTCAAGAGAGCAGCAAACTAACATATTTCAGGTTAGGCATACTCATCGATAATACTTGCAAATGCTCAAAGCTTGAGTTTACACACTTAGAGAAGGTAAAGAAATTCAATCACTCGTCTATAAGGATTCGACAGCCATTTCTGGCCACCATAATGTCAACTCTCTATGATGCAGGGTTTGGACAAAAGTAGCGTGAGAAAAATAACATAAAGCATCCATCCATCCATAAATCACGCTTTATCTATTCCTGCTCCCCAAAACAATTTTTTCCCTGTCGTGACAGAAACACTCGGCGAGACACGATGGTGCTGGACGCGTTGACACAAGACGCCTTTCCACGTCATTTACAAACGTCATTTTGGGAATAATTTCCGCCAGCGAGTTTCCAGGTGCACACACACATCCATCCGTACATCACGCTTTGAAAGGATTAGAGAATAGATAAAGCGTGATGTGATTTATGGATGGGTGAATATTTATAACTCCTGTCACGACGGAAAAAAAAGTGTTCCGGGGAGCACCTAGAAACTCGCTGGCGGACCAATCAGCCACACGGTGCATTTAGGGCACATCATGTAAAAACAACAATTCATACATAAACTCTGCTTTTAGCTTCAACAAAAAAAGTTGAGATTACACACTTAGAGAAGGTGAAGAAATGCAATCACTCGTCTATTAGGATCCGACCGCAGTTTCTGGCCACTATAAAAAAAAGTCAATTGTCTATGTTGCACAGTTTGGACAAACGTAGCAGGAGAATCTTAACATACACACACTCGCACACGCATGAATCACGCTTTATAAGGATTATAGATGAAGGAGCAGAGAATATTCAATTCATCATGCGTGACACAATATCATGCATATGTCCAGTGGCAAAAATCCCAATTCTGTTATTGGTCCCAAACTTTTAGTGACAGACGCAACTTAAGAGAATAGGAAACGGTTCTATCTCCGTCGCCTGTCACTAGAAATTAATAAGCATAGGGTCTGTTGATCGACAAATCAACTGCGAGGACCCTGGCCACACCATGTCCACGCTCCACAGTTAACATAGAAGAGCCCATCATTTTATCGGTGTGCAACCAGCACGTATTTCATAATATTTCAGGGCATGTTTTCCAGAATAAAAATGAAAAACAATGGCATGAAAAATCATAGCTATTCTTCATTAGATCTCCTAGTTTTCAACATGGCCTGGAATCAGAGTTTAAAACATCTCCGGTATTTTCCACAAAAATTTTACCTCTGCGTAATTTTGATTAACAAAAAGACATCGGTTCCCTTCAAATTCAAAGTCAATCAGAGACAGGTTCTGACGCACAGGCAAAATGCAACAGACAATAATTGAGAAGCACTACACTACGGTGCCAAGACATTCAATTTACCAAAAAAACAAACAGGTTCACATAAGTGCCAAAGAAGCTTACATCTGCCTCACTTTTAGGTTTTCTGGTTTCCCCAACTCTGGCTTTGTCAAGGTGCAGCAGGTTCCGATACAAACAATACCAAACATGCTCACGCTGGTAGGCATCAAAATGACTCAGTTACTTTCTCAGGGAATTACTTTGAAGTTTAAATGCTTTTGGGGTGGATTTGGTCTTTTACCCTGTGTAATCTGTTTTGATTGTCCACTGCTTTCACCTGTTTTCTGCTTCATCTGCTGCCTTGTGTGTCACCCACCTGTTCTCCATCTCGTTAACCCATGTCTGTGCATTTAAAGTCCCTTTGTTTCCCTGTCAACGTCCCATCAGTGTGAGGTGTGCGTCCCAGTTATGTTTGATTCTCTGGCTTTTGGTTCAATTTGTCTTCGTCTCATGAATTAAAACCTTAAGAGTACACCACCGTTCCTGGCCTCCCTGTTTCCCTGCGATTCGGTCCATACCTCTGTATTGCACGCCCGCACTACATGACAAGCAAATTTCACACCGTCAAGGTAGTACTTTCATGGACATTGCAAAATCTAGCAGAAAATGTTGGTTTTTCCAGTTTGCTATGACAAACTTGCGACCTTTTAATCTCAGTAAAAACATCTGTACTATATTAAAACAGAAAAATAACATGACATTTGAATTGAATAGAAATGCGTTTTCATACATACAAATTGTTATATTCATCTGGCCTTCATTTAAAGTGTTCTATGGCTGACACAAAGAAAATATTTTAGTCTTACTTAAAAGCATTTTGGTGAATTGTCTCCCAGCAGGAGATAATGTTATCTAATCCAATCCTTTTATCTCCCTCTCTCATATTTCCACTTGTCCACCCCATGGAGAGGATGAGTGGTTTGAAGTCCTATAATACACTTTGTCGAGCAATTACAGAGCCAAATTACAGACCACCTGTGGCTACAACAAACTAGGAGCAGTCCAAATTGGGTTTTTTTCTGGCCACGAGAGTCAACTCGGAAAATCACCTTTGCAACATTAAGTTTGTATGCCACCTAATCAGCCATAAAAATGATTACATTATTTAGTACTTTCATTCTCAACTACATGGTGTGAGGCAAAAATCCTTACTTGGAGCCCTCAAAAAGCTTTTTACTGGCACTACATTGTTATAAGAAACTTAATGTGTTTGTACTTTCTTAATATGTTATTAATGTTTTATTGTGGTGGATAGAGAACTGTATTTGAGTTGAGCTTATTTGTATTGGCTACTGGTCCAAAAGTAAATGAAAGCTGAATGTAAACAAAAATTGTAATGAAATTATTCAACTGTTTGGTTTGCATGGAGATGGAACAGGGAATGGACACACTTAGAGGGAAGTGAATGTGGAAACGACGGATTGTGGCGTACTGAAAAGTTATATGGTGATACAGGACATGAGGGAGCAGAACACCCAGACAATCCAACAAGGGTCAGATAATGACCCAGAGTTTCAATAGACAGAAAGAGATTGACAAGACGGAGAGAAAGAGGTGGGTGAAAGGAAAGGCAGTGGAATGACTGAAACACAAGAGGGCAAACAACAACAGATAAATTAATGATTTAAAATCTACTCATGTAAGAAAAGAATAAACGCGACAGCTGAAGACAGAGGCTCGGAGCTGGAGGAGAACCAGCTAGTGAGTCGGGAGCAGCGAGAACATCAAAACGTAGCATACTTACATTGTGCTGCCAGCCTTATGTTGGAGATGGTGATTTGTTTTTCTTAGCTTCACGTGCATCCCCTGTGTACTTGATTTTCACAAATTTTAATATATCGTTGTGTTTTATCAATATCATTTGCAGCATTGCAATTGAAGTGATTGTTTGCGAGAATGTGATTTCACAGGTGAATCAAAACATACCTCGTGTTGAAAAAAATTAGAGAAAAGTGCAGTATCGTCATAAAAATGAGTTTGTGCACGTCTAATCTAAAGGAAAAAAAACCCTTTGAAATACTAACAAAAACAACTTAGGAGCCCTTCCGTTGTTTCAGGCTGCATACAACTTATTTGTCATGTAAAAAGACCTTGAGTGAGTGTATGATGCATAGCTGTAGCATTGTTGAAAGATTGGATGAAATTCCTCGCAGAACTCATCTCATCTCATTTTCTGAACCGCTTGACCCTCACTAGGGTTGCGGGGGGTGCTGGAGCCTATCCCAGCTCACTTCGGGACACCCTGAATCGGTGGCCAGCCGATCGCATGGCACAAGGGGACAAACAACCAGTCACGCTCACACTCATACCTAAGGGAAAATTTAGTGTCCAATCAGCCTACAATGCATGTTTTAGGAACTTGAGAGGAAACCGGAGTACCCGGAGAAAACCCATGCAGGCCCGGGGAGAACATGCAAAATCCACACAGGTGGACCGACCTGGATTTGAACCCAAGACCCCAGAGCTGTGAGGCTGACACGCTAACCACTCGAGACACGGTGCCGCCCGCCTACTATCATGCAAACCCTCTAAAATTATCATTATTCTGTATGAAAGATGTGAAAAATGCACAAAAAAGAGAAAAAGGATAAGAAAGTCATTAATTGACCCATTAAAATGAATAACAAACTAAATTATATTGTTGTTGAAGGGGATAGGTGAGAGACGAGAAGGCAAACGTTTGGCTTCTGACCAAAAGATACAAACATGCAGACACATTAATCCCTTGATTTTCGCGGATAATGTAGACCAGACATGGCTGCGATAATAAAAAAAAATGCGAAGTAGTATTACTGTATTTTCACACCTATAGGGCGCACTTAAAAGTCTAATTTTTTTTCTAAAAAATCCATTCAAAACATCCCAGGCGAGTGGCAAGGCATTTGACTTCCGTGTGTTCGCAACGCTTTAACCCTCAAAAACATTCTCAATATTCAAAGAAATAGCACATTAGATCTATACCAGGGGTAGGGAACCTATGGCTCGGGAGCCATATGTGGCTCTTTCCATGGGGGCATATGGCTCTCCACTAACCTGTGAGGTAAAATATGGAAATCATTGGTGAGAGAACTGAGTCCCGAACGCACTAATAAGAGCGTCACTGCAGTGTCGACACTACCTGTACCCCTACTTTAATCATAATTTAGTTTTTTACTCTTCTGCATGCATGACATCATTGATACTGATTTATTAGCCACAGCATTACAATGTTGTCAAAAGAATTCAGAGACCTATTGTATGTTAAAAGTGATGAAATGACAAAAAAAAATAAAAAATCCCACTTTCATATATTTTTACTTTTCAATCTCGAGAATGGCTCTCAAGGAATAACATTAGAAAATATTAATTGTTTATGGCTCTCTCTGTCAAAAAGGTTCCCGACCCCTGATCTATACAGAGGAAATGTATGATGTGAATGACAACAGAATGCGGGTGTGAATGCTTGGAAAATGGACTGAAGCCATGGATCGAACACAATTTAACAACTTTGCTAACGGATTGGGAGTGATGAATGTCCAACATAGTAGTTCGGGCAGGCACCGTCGCACAAGTTATGTGACGATTTGGAATGGATTGTTGATGCCGATATAACAGCAAGGAGAATCAAAGGCTAGGGAGTGATGCATGTCGCGAGTTAGAATGGATTGTGGATGACCGGGCTCAAGTGTCGGCCAGCACTATTGTTTGAGCTTTAGCCAAAGCTGGAATCAAGTTCCCGGAATACACAATTCCGAATGACAGTGAGATGGAGCATATTGTTGAACGCTAAACTCTTTATATCAGATACAGAATATGAGGAGTTTGAAGGTTTTGTAGATATTTAACTGCTTTAACTTCTATTAACTTGTGTACCTTTTACCTCAATAAAGCACTATCAAACTTAGTTTTGCTCGTGCTGTCTTTAAAAAAAACACGCTAGCGGCTAGCATAACATATGCTAGCAGGTAATATAACATACGTTAGAGGCTGGCATAAGATATGCTAGAGGCAAGCACAACATACGCTAGCCTAGTGTCATGCTAGCTCTTTTTCCGACGATGCTTTTTATAGGTGTGAAAATGCGGTACCCCTATTATTACCGTGTGCGGTCGATTGGTCGCCGGTCTTTTGGTCGCCGTCTTTTGGTCACTGGTCTTTTGGTCACGGTCTTTTGGTCGCCCCGACCGCGACAACGGGCGACCAAAAGGCCGGCGACCAAAAGGCCGGCGACCAAAAGACCGACGACCAAAAGATCGTCGACAAAACAAGGTAAAACAACACGGTCTATGCATCAATAAAATCCAACAATGGCCATGAGCAGTTTCACTGAGCCGACGTGTGAGTGTATGAGTTTGTATGTACATCCGTTGTCCCTTTAAGAAGCTACGTTAGTCAGGTCCTTAAGAAGTTCTCCAACAAAAAACAATAAAAGTCCGGGAAATTTGGAGGTTTTCTTTAGCCTAATAATTACTAGGGCATTAAGTATGACTAAATAGTAATTTGCAGTTTGTATTTAGGGAATTTGAGCAACGATTTAAATGGTAATTATCACTTACCTTCAGCGACCAATCGACCATGTACCATTATTACTACCATACTACATGTTTTCGTGCCTATACAAAATTGCAAGTACACAAGTACAATTATATTATCAATAAGTGTATGTATTAAATATTACAGTTATTAGCATATGAAAACACTAATGTATTAATATCTGAATATAATCTACAGTAATACCTTGACATACGAGTGCCCCGGCATAGGAGGAATTTGAGATACGAGCAAATCTTGACCTTGAGATACAAGACACATTTTTAGATATGAGCATTCAAGACAGCCAGGTGGCCAGGCCGAGAGAGGCTGCTTATGATTTCACCGCACTGTCTTTCTCGCAACATCTCCCTCGTACAAAGATCTCTACGAGCACTGGACGGAGCGTTGCCTTTTTTCCGTATTTTTTTTCGGGTTAGTCAGTGCAGAATTAAGGGAAACACAAATGGATCCAAAGAAAGCCGGTGCAATGAAGGGTAGTGTGAAGAAAAGGCGTATGATGACAATCAATATCAAGCACGAAATAATCAAAAAACATGAATAGTGTACCCGTGACGGAGCTGGCTCGCCAATACGTATTGGAGAAGCAGGAAGTTCGCCTCAAAAGCCGCGGTGGAAATACATTAACCTCTTTGTTTGGTTTAAATTCAGTGTAACGTAAGATTAAAACGTTTTTTAAGTGCGTGTGTATAGGAATCTAAGTTCATTTAAGTTATATTTAAAGTTTATGCTACGTTATGAGCGCATCCGTAAAGTCTCTCTCTCTCTCTCTCTCGCTCCCATCCGTGAACTCCTCGTTGTATTGAATAATGCCTCATTTTATTATTAAACATCGTAACCACTAGTTATTCCTTACCGTATTTTCACGACTATATGGCGCATCGCATTTTAAGCCGCAGTGTCAGAAACGAGTGCTATTTCTGTATTTGACACACACAAAGGACGCACCGTTTTTAAAGATGCAGCCAGGCATGGGAAAACATACACCAGCTTAAACATACGGACACAGGCTAAAAACATGTTTTTAAAAAGGCAACAGAAGCAAAACTGAGTTCGGTTGTACTTTAATTAGCCATTTTACAATGTACTCACGTCATCATCACCCACAAATCCATCAAAGTCCTAATTTTCTGTGTCCGAATTGAACAATTGTCCAAATGAGTCTTCGAAAACGCTGAGTTTTATACGTTCGTCCAGGTGGCCACAATCCATTCGCAAATAGTAGCTAGCGTAACTAGCCCGGCGCTGCCTGCCACCGTTCGTAAAGCTGTGTTGATGTCGATGTCCAGTCCACAATCCATTCGCAAATAGTAGCTAGCTAGTAGCTAGTGGCAGGAGTTCTTTTGTAAATCCAGCCGGAATGACGGCGAACACCAAATTAGTGTGCTCGCCGTCATACTGGGTGTATTGACAAAAGAACTATATATCCCAGCAGTCACTGCGCAGTACTTTTTCTACGGGAGTCGGGGGCTGCTTGCAGTAGTTGTGAGAGCTGTAGAGGATGGTGTACCCTTGACTGATTTATTTTATTTTATCGTGATAACAATTTTAGTATTGGTCCATATATAAAGCGCACTGGATTGTAAGGAGCCCTGTCTATTTTGGAGGAAATTTAAGACTTTTAAGTGCGCCTTATAGTCGTGAAAATACGGTACTATGTTAGTAGATTAATTTGTATTTACAGTGGTACCTCAACATACGATCTTAATCCGTTCCGGGACTGAGATCGTATGTGGAGCTTTTTGTAACTCGAGCGGACGTTTCCCATTGAAATGAACTAAAAACAAATTAATTCGTTCCAACCCTCTGAAAAAACACCAAAAACAGAATATTGGATTGGAAAAAATGTTTTATTTCTTTTAATTCGCTATCTATTAACAAAGTAACACATTACTAGTGGTTTAATAGTAATAAAATGTGTTTAATAGGAGTAAAATTACACGCATTTTGCGGAGGGTAGAGACAGCGACATACACGGAGGCAGAGGGGGGTGTTCTGGGGGACTTTATCCACGGCACTCGTAAACGAACTAACAAATTTAAATTAACTTGGATTAATATATACAGACACACTCAAACATATGTTTAATGTAACTTTACAAAAAACTGAATTCTAATTTTGTTTTCACTTTTTTTTACCTTCGTTCTGGGCGGGTTAGCTGTTTGCCATGCCTCCACCCTCACGATCGCTATCGATGGGCTGTTTGCTGTTGTATTCCCTTCAAAATATTCCGAAAATGATGCACACAAATGTCCTCACAATAGGATAACGCACAACCACTTACCAACGAGAAGTAGTCTTGAATGAGCGATAGCGGGAGCTAAGAGGCTAAGGACGGAATAACAGCCTACCCACGTATTGATTGTGGATAATGAAGTTTTATTCTGAGAAAGGGTGCCATTGCCTATCGGTGTTGTGTGCACGAGTATACTTCATTACCCAGAAAGCCCTCTTTTTGCACGGCGCATGCGCGTTGTGCGTTTCCTGGTCGAAACTCGTCTGAATAAATCATTCAGTGCTCGTAGATATCTGTTATACACGAAAGAGATGCGGCAAAAAATTGACAGTGCGCTACAATGATAAACACTCATGTCATGGCCATCTGGCTTGGTCGCATCTCGAAATTTTGATCATATCGCGGGCGAATTATTTGATCGAAATTTTCATCGTAACTCGAGCATGTCGTAGGTAGAGCTGATCGTAGGTCGAGGTACCACTGTAGTTCAAACGTTGATTTGAGATACAAGTTAATTGACATACGAGCTCAGTCCCGGAACACATTGAGCTCTTATCTCAACGTATGACTGCATCTAAAAACAGTTTTTTACATATACAGTAGTTCTCTTATAACATCTGTGCCAAAATAACCTAAATCTTAGAATAATCACAGATCTGCTATTACGGTCAACTGAACAAACCATGGTTATTATATACTCAATGTATGACTGTACTGTGAGCCTTCACTTTGCGGCTTCATTACATCGCTGATTTTTTTTCTAAAAAAAAAGTTCATAAAAATGTGAAAATCCACGCTGAAGTTGACTGAGTTTTAGTCCAAGTCCTCCTGCACAGTCCAGACCTTGAAGGGCAGCACCCTCTCAGCGAGGTACAGGTTCATGTTCCGGATTAAACAGTTTAAGAACCAGTATTTTCTGAAGGCTTTCATGATCCAGGCTTTCCTGTTGCTCATCCAGTGGAAAGTCCGCAACGCTTTGTTCTTGTTTTTTAAAAGCATGAGGACGGCGGGTTTTACAATGAAGCCAGCCACGGCATCCCCGCACATGATGAGCATCAGGCGATCCGTGTGAACCCTGGCACTTTCAGTTCATCTTTGAATAAGAATGTCCGGGAACGCATCCTCTTCCAAAAAGGCCAGTTTCATATCTGTTAAAAACTTGCTCCGGAGGATAACCATAACCATTCTCTTCTTCTTACTCTTCCTCGACGTACCGTGTCGTGGGGCAGACCACTCCGCAACGGAGAGGCGGTAATGATTCTTTTGCAGGACGCTCTTAGGAGGCATTTTAAATGACAATTCAAAATCCAAACAAAGCTGGAAAAGGCTAGGCGTAGTCTTTATCCAAGTGGTAATGTGCGCGGTGCAAAGTACAATCCGATGAAAACAGGAATGGCGTCCATTCCAAAATGCGGCTTTTTGCTCTCCAGTTTGGTGTTTTCTTTTCTCAATCCTATCGTTATTTACCAACATCTGCGAGGCAAACTTTTCCTACAGTCGCCACGACTTAATTGCTATCAGAAGGAAATGCGATATATCCAATGTCACAACGAACTACCAACAAACCTACGATATCCCCGAGGGCATCTCGAGACCTCCGGGATCTCCGTGGATAGTCAGCCCACTCAAAGCCCGTCGGAGGAGGCGAAGGTGGCGGAGAAAGGAAGCAAAAGCGCGGTTGTCGGGCGGGCCTTGCTGCTAAGCTAAGTCAACAACCACACCGAGCACCGCTTCCGAGTATCTTTTTGACCAACGCCAGATCCATCACCCACAAAATGGATGAGTTGGAACTTCGAATTGCTACCAACAGCTTTGTTAAGAACTGTAACATTATTCTCATCACGGAAACGTGGCTACACCCGCAAATCCCTGACGCTGCGGTATCGCTAGCTAGCCGAACGCTTTTTCGGAACGATCGTTCAAAGGAACTAACAGGCAAAAGCAGAGGAGGAGGACTTTGCTTGTTCATACATAATGAATGGTGTGGTGACAGTAGGATCATTGACACTCACTGTTCCCCGGACTTAGAGCTATTGGCAGTACGATGTAGGCCCTACTATCTACCGAGAGAGCTAACGGTCGTCATAGTAACGGCGATCTATATTCCTCCTGATGCTCACGTCAACACGGCATTAAACCTCCTGCTAATGGCTGTAAACAAACAACAGCTTGACCATCCCGATGGAGTCTGTATTGTTGCTGGTGACTTCAACAGAGCATGTTTAAAGACTGTTCTACCTAAGTTTATCCAATACGTAAAATGTCACACGAGGGGAGACAAAACTCTTGACCATGTTTATTCTAACATTAAACATGCTTACAAAGCCACTTCCCTCCCTCACCTAGCTGGATCAGATCACCTCTGTCTAGCCCTCACCCCAGCATAAACTCCATTCCGGAGGCTAACAAGGCCACAAATAAAGACAATAAAAACTTGGCCCGAGGATGCCCTTTCTCAGCTGCAGGACTGTTTTTTCCGCACCAACTGGGAACTCTTTGAACATGACAACCTCCAGGACTATACGGACCCTGTACTTTCCCATATCAAAAACTGCATGGACAATGTCACTAGAAATAAACAAATACGGGTTTTTCCTAACCAAAAACCCTGGATGACCAAGGAGACACAGGCACTGATCAAATGCCGTAACACCGCTTTCAGATCAGGGGACAAGATGAAATATAGAGCTGCCAGAGCTGAGCTGAAAAGAGGCATTAAAAAGGCCAATGCAGAATATACTAAGAAAATTGAGGAGCACTTCACAGAAAATAACCCAAAGATGTGGCAGGGAATACGACATATTACCAACTACAATAATATGTCTGTTAACGCAGATGCCTCACTAGCGGAGGAACTGAACCGTTTCTTTGCCCGCTTTGAGACTGACAAATCAGACCCAGTCTCAACACCCCCGCCACTACCCTGCAGCAATACACTGAAGTTCCAGGAACAGGAAGTGAGACTGGAAATGCGGTCTATGAATACCAGGAAGGCTGCTGGACCTGATGGAGTACCTGGGAAGGTGCTCAAAGCCTGTGCTGACCAGCTGGCTGGAGTCTTCACAAAAATCTTCAATTGGTCCCTGCAACAATCAATCATTCCATCCTGCCTGAAATCTGCCACCATTATCCCTGTCCCCAAAAAGCCAACCATCGACAGCAGGAATGATTATAGGCCTGTTGCTCTCACGCCTGTGATCATGAAGTGCTTTGAAAAGTTGATAGCCCGCCATATCAGGAATTCAATCTCTCCCTCAGTTGACCCTCACCAGTTTGCTTATAGAGCTAACAGGTCCACTGAGGATGCTATCACCATTGCTCTACATACAGCATTGAGCCACCTGGAACACCATGGGAATTACGTGAGGATGCTTTTCATTGACTATAGCTCAGCCTTCAACACCATGAAACCGGACATTCTGACTGACAAACTCTCCCACCTCGGACTATCCTCCTCCATCTGCTGTTGGATAAAGAACTTCCTAACCAACCGACCACAAACTGTTAGACTTGGTTCCCACCTTTCTTGCTCCATTACACTGAGCACTGGCTCCCCTCAAGGCTGTGTGCTGAGTCCTCTTCTGTACTCCCTGTACACTTATGACTGTACACCAACCCACCAGTCCAACTACATCATCAAATTTGCTGATGACACCACTGTGGTCGGACTCATCTCAGAAGGGGATGAGGCGGCCTATAGAGACGAGGTCAACAAACTGTCTTTGTGGTGCTCAATGAACAACCTCACACTGAACAACACAAAAACTAAAGAAATAATCCTGGACTTCCGCAAACAGAGCACAGATCTGGCCCCACTCCTCAAAAATGGAGTTCGTGTAGACAGGGTCCAGTCCTTTAAATTCCTGGGGGTCCACATCACGGACAAGCTCTCCTGGTCCACAAACACCACGGCAGTAGTGAAGAAGGCCCAGAAACGACTCCATTTCCTGAGGGTACTCGGGAGGAACAACTTGGACACTAAGCTTCTGGTAACCTTCTATAAAGCCACTGTGGAGAGCATCCTGGCATACAGAATCACAGTGTGGTACGCTGGAAGCACGGCAGCAGACAAAAAGGCCATGCAGAGAGTGATCAACACTGCCCAGAGGATCGTCGGCTGCTCTCTGCCCTCACTGGAACATATTGCCAGCCCTCGTTACCTCAGCAGAGCCGGGAACATTGTTGGGGACCCGGACCACCCTGGTCACGACCTGTTCCAGCTGCTTCCCTCTGGCAGGCGCTACCGGTCTCACAAGGCACAGACAAAGAGGCTTAAGGACAGCTTCTTTCCCACAGCCATCAGGACTCTAAATTGCAGTAGCACGACACACAATCCCCTCTGTGTAACAACTTCGGGGTGAGGAAACATGAAGGACATTGGGCGGCGATCTGCCTCCTGCTGGCTGACTGAAGGTAAGTAGGCAGACAGTGGGAGGTAGGTGATCCATTTTATTCTTTGTTGGCATCGGTGAGGCAAACCTTTTCGTAGTCGCCGGGAGTTGGTTGCGCTCGGGAGGTGATGCGATGTATCCATTACGGCAGAATGCCAGCAAGTCTGAAACTATCACTTGGTTGGGCTCTTGCCTGAGAAAAGCGCACTTTGTGGAGAAGCACTTTCAATTTCGTCATACGCAACTGGGTATGATGACAATTAGGCTTTTGTCTTGTCTACTCGCTCTTTTATAATATTTGTCGCGTCATGCGGTGAAATTCTTCTTCAACACGTCATTCTTCTTCAGCGCATCATTCTTCTTCAGCGCGTCATTCTTCTGTGGTGAAATTATTCTTCTTTGGCGCTGAGTGCCACCCAATTCAGCGCCAAAGAAGAAGCAGAGCCCTGACTTCCACCGTTTTTCATCTCCCGTCTTTCGGTTGCAATTTCAGCGTGAAATTTGACATTTATATGATCTATAAAATCTGCGAGGTACCCAAGCCACGAATGGGATCACAGTCAACAAACAACTTAAAATAATGAATTCAACTAACTTAATTTTAATGCGCCCCAAAATTAAGAATAAAGTTGCTTTAAGCACACACGAAAAACTGACAGAACTCCGTGACAATGAAAGGCAGTCGAAGTCACAGCAAAAAAGCATGGACTATGAAGATGCAGCACCCTCCTAGCCAATGGGAAGCCAGCAAGTTGTTGGGAGACAGCCAACGGGAGTCCAACGAGGTGTGTGGAAATGGGAGAGCACTCTATCGGGCCAATTTTAAAATCACATACAGGATAGAAGTGTATTCTCTAGAAATCGGCCGATATGGGTTTTTCAGAACCGACAGCGACTCCCATTTCCTTTCAAGGGCTGCCTCTCCATGAACCAAACTCCATGACCCAAAAATGGCGCCCTCTACGTTGTCACTGGCCGTACCTATGTCTACTGAGCTGCCAAATGCACACACACCCATCCAGCCTAAAGGAAAATGTTTTGCACATCTTATGATATCAATGTCTTAATAAATAATTATGGAAACATTTTGTTAGGGTTATTAATATTACATTATTATATATTTGCTTGCAATGAAGAACGCTTTGCTTTATTTAGGCATATTAATCTTACATTATTATATATTTGCTTGCAATGAAGAACGCTGTGCATTATTTAGGGTTATTAACATTAAAAAAGTCATTTTAATACATCTCTTCCAAGAGTAATGCTCGCTCCTAAGTGAACCTAAACAACTTGAAGGTCACTCCCCTCTGCAGCTGGACTTCTCAAAACTATTGTTCACACCGAGCTCCCTTGGGGTCCAGAGGACTTTTAATTGTTTTGAGAAACATCGACTTCTGAAAGTGTGGCTCACATCGAGCTCTCTTGAGAAGATATGGAGGACTCTCAATTGTTATGAGAAACATGGACTTCTGAAAGTGTGGTTCACATCAAGCTCTCTTGGGAAGATACAGAGGACTTTCAATTGTTATGACAAGCATGGACTTCTTCATGTCTGGCTCACACGACTCTCAATTGTTTAGACATATGTGATGCATGTTGTAAATCTTAAGTAATAAAGAAGCAAGAGAGGCCTCGATTCAGGATAATGATCTTGTCCGAAGGCGCGTGAGAATCGATTCTCTCTTGCAAGACACCGGTTATGAGTCAGATGTCTGTTTTATTTGTGCGTGCATTTGGGAATGCCTAAAGGGTGAACCTATCACTTTTTTCTGCATTTGTGTTTTGCACATTTTTCATACAAAATTGGAATTATTAAAAAGTGTTTCAGGGGTAGTTTTGGGGACTTTAGTACAATTAGAACAAAATACAGCGAGTCAATGTAAAATTAATCTCGACTGATGAAAAATACAATTTGCAAAACCACTTCTGGAGCAGATAAAATAAATACATCAGCTAGTGTCACGAAAGTGTCCTGTCAAGCGTGAAATGTAGAAGGACCAAAACACAGAGAAGTAATCAAGGACGTGGAAGGAGTTCTTTAACAAAAGCCTTAATAACTAAGTCTGGAGGGGTGTCAATAAAATAACAAGGACTTATAATTAAATAACAAAACCAAATCTGACGTTGAAGACATGGGGAAACGAGGAAAGCAGGGTAAAGCAAACGGTCCGACAAGGACTGACAAACACAACAGATTCAAATAGACAGACATGAGTTGATTTGACAATTAGGAACACCAGGGTAACACAAGAAGGAGCAACCAGGGGATACACTAGGGACGGAGAAAAGACAGGTGAACACAATGGTCAATCACTCGGACAGGACACACAGGGAAAAAAGTATTAGATAGGAACAGAAGATTTTCCCAGAAAATGGCACGAGTTAAGACTGAAAGAACTAAGACTAAGCAAAGCCCTGTCATAATAAAAATGAAGGCGATGAGATTCATTAATTTCTGAATTTGCAGAAAACTACCGCAGTACATACACAAAGCCTTCAAAGAACCATGTTTATTCTACATCAGAGGGGCTACAGTAAAATGAGTTTGGACAGAGAATGTGCTGTTTCTTTTCCCCATCTGACGTTCCATTTATTCATGCCATGCAGGAAAAGAGGCAGGCCCACTCTCATTGCTTCACTGTGACAAACTTGGCCTTGTGCCCAGAAACACTCTACAGGGAAACAGCCTGACAACAACGCAGCCATGACATACTGTGTTACTACACTATTCACACAACATCATTCATTCATTTTCTGAACCGCTTTATCCTCACAAGGGTCGTGGGGGGGTGCTGACTTTCGGGCACGAGGCGGGGTACACCCTGAATCGTGGCCAGCCGATCGAAGGGCACGAGGAAAAAGACAACTATTCATGCTCACACTTATACCTATGGGCAATTTATAGTGTCCAACCAGCCTACCATCCATGTCTTTGGAATGTGGGAGGAAACCGGAATACCCAAAGAAGACCCACACAGGCCCAGCCGGGAAGAACATACAAACTCCACACAGGTGGACCGACCTCGGATTGAACACAGGACCCGTGAACTGTGAGGCCGACGCGCTAAACACTCAGCCGTCGGGTCGTACATCAATATATCCTCTAAACATATTTGGGAGTAAATGGAGACTGGTCTAACTTCCTTCTTATATCAAATACAGACAGTCGAAGACTTACGACCTATGTGAGTTACATCTGTTCGAGTTTACAATCGCACAAGTCTTGAAACATGATTAATGACATTGCAGTGGGAGTGATGCGTGCGGCAGTTGTTTCGCAGTGGTGTGCCAACGCAAGGCTCCCATTGCTGCGTTCGGGCGTAAATGTGGTCAACATTTTGAATTACAGGTTACCAGAGAGACATATAGCTCGTGAGCCATAGGTTGCTGACCTATGAAATCGCTATAAAATGATAAAAAATGTAACCAACAATTGTGCAAGTTCTACTACTTGAAAAGATTAGAGAGGCCTGTAATTGTCAACATGTGTAAACCCCAACCATGAGAGACAGAATGTGGGGGGAAAAAACAGAAAATCACATTGTTTGATTTTTAAAGAATTTATTTCCAAATTAGAGTGGAGAATAAGTATTTGGTCACCTACAAACAAGCAAGATTTCTGGCTGTGAGAGAGGTCTAACTTCTTCTAACGAAGTCTAACGTGGTCTCCACTCGTTACCTGTATTAATAGCATCTTTTTTAACTCATTATCGTTATAAAAGACACCTGTCCACAACCTCAGTCTCTCACACTCCAAACTCCACTATGGCCAAGACAAAAGAGCTGTCGAAGGACACCAGAGACAAAATTGTAGACCTGCACCAGGCTGGGAAGACTGAATCTGCAATAAGTAAAACGCTTGGTCTATAGAAATCAACTGTGGGAGCAATTATAAGAAAATGGAAGACATACAAGACCACTGATAATCTCCCTCGATCTGGGGCTCCATGCAAGATCTCATCCTGTGGCGTCAAAATGATAACAAGAACGGTGAGAAAAAATCCCAGAACCACACGGGGGGACCTAGCGAATGACCTACAGAGAGCTGGGACCACAGTAACAAAGGCTACTATCACTAACACAATAGGCCGCCAGGGACTCAAATCCTGCACTGCCAGACGTGATCTCAAGCCCATAGAAAATCTGTGGAGGGAGTTGAAAGTCCGTGTTGACCAACGACAGCCCCAAAACATCACTGCTCTAGAGGAGATCTGCATGGAGGAATGGGCCAAAATACCAGCAAGTATGTGAAAAGCTTGTGAAGAGTTACAGAAAACGTTTGGCCTCCGTTATTGCCGACAAAGGGTACATAACAAAGTATTGAGATGAACTTTTGGTATTGACCAAATACTTATTTTTTACCATCATGCAAATAAATTCTTTAAAAACCAAACAATGTGATTTTCTGTTTTTTTTCCATGTTTGAGGTTTGCCCATGTTGACATTACAGGCCTCTCTAATCTTTTCAAGTAGGATAACTTGCACAATTGATGGTTGACTAAATACATATTTGCCCCACTATAAATACATATAGAGTTGTACCTCTACTTACGAAATTAATTGGTTGTAAATTTCGTAAGTAGAGCAGTACTTTATATGTAAATTCTCTAATTCGTTCCACGGTCCTCACACAACTGCCAACTAAACCCTTTAAAATTGGTTAAAGTGTCCCAATTTTGTATGAAAGATGTGAAAACACACAAAATGAGAGAAAATATATTTAAAAAATGATTTATTAGTGTCTTAAAATAAATAACAAGCATGAAAAAGTTCCCTCTACAGCCATTATAATAAGAGACATAATACCCGTGTTTGTCCGCCAGATGGCGGCAAGAGCCCGTTCTACCAGGGCCGAAGGCCGTTCACTTTGTAGTACATTTTAGACTCTGTAGTACATTTTAGACGTATTCCCTATGTGTGTGTGCGTGTGTTTGTGTGAAAGTATGTGCTGCACTTCATTTGTACAGTCTCGATAATCATTAATAAGGGGAGCATTTCGCCGAGGTGGACAGGTATGTAAGAGAGAATCTTAAAACATAGATAGTGATTGTTGTGAGATAGCCAATGAGAGCCCGGTAGACTGTAGCGAGGTTGTAAAGTGAGAATCGCTTGGTGTAAAGAAACGGTTTACACCAAAAACACATTTGCATATAAAAAGCATATGAAAGTGTTTTATATGCAAATGAGTGCATATATATATATATATATATATATATATATATATATATATATATATATATATATATATATATATATATGTATATATATATATATATATATATATATATATATATATAAATATATACCTACTAAAATGCCTTTTCTATATCTGCATCCTCACCCTCTTGCTACTGCGACAACGAAATTTCCCGAATACGGGATGAATAAAGTTATCCAATCCAATCCAAATTGGCCCAAAAATCATGTGGCCTGAAGTTGTAAATAACTGCCAATGTCTGTGACAGACAGTAGGTTTGCCTGTGAACAGTATCTTGATGGAAGACTAGAGGCAGGTGATGCTCTTTTTGGGGTTAGCTCAAGGAAGCAAAGTGGGAAAACATCTGGAAAGATCTGGATCACTCAGAGCATTGTTAGAACTTAGCCCTAAACAGCTAGTAACAGGTAGTAGTAGGTATAGTAGGGTAAAATATCTCCATCCCTGCATTTTCCAGAACACATGCATTGCCTCACGAGGCTCACAGACATGCTGGTGACTATCCCAGCTGACTTTGTGTAAGAGGTGGGGTATAATTGCTCAATATCTAACTTTGAAAAAATAAAGGTGTGTATGCGTATGCGGTGGTAGGGGGGTCAGGGCCGGCAGGGCCGGGGGGTCTGCTTTCTCAGGTTATCACAGAAACCCAAATGTAATAAAAGGGCTATGACAATAGAAAAATGTATATATGATGCTTTCCTAGTAAATCATCTACTCAGAAATACATTACTGTGATTCAAGTTATAATGCTGCAGTTCAGCTTACTTGCTTACTTTAGAAAGCATTAAGATGATAATTCAGGATAATAATGTACTATATTGCCAAAAAATGTTATTTTATTGTTCTGCATTGCTCTGTGTAAAATGTTAAGATCGTTTTTGTCTTTGTTTTTTTTAATTTGAAAACTGTTGTGGCTAAAATACCCACCTCAGCCAGGCCCACTGCGCTACCTGAGAACATGGTGCAGACTTTTTTGCTGCAGTGTCTCAACTCTAGTGGGATGGGCCACGATTCAGTTCGGGACCGTTAGGAAGCAGCAAGTGTTAAGATTAATATGGTGTAAACCACACGAAATGGTATATACGTATACATGTTTGCATATATGTGTATATATGTGTATACGTATGTGTATATATATTTTTTCTCCAATTATTTAATTATGTTTTCTTTCGCCACGATGTTGTCTGCAGTGCAGTGTCATTGTTTTGGCCAAAGGAGGCGAGGTCCATACTGCGGTTCTCTTTCATAAAACAAGGAAATGGGAAAATGCGACCTTTCGGTGCAGTTGAAAACATATTGGCATAGCTTACACTGGTCCCTTGAGGTTATTATGAAGAGGAAATAATATTTCAGCACTTTGACCACCACAACGAAACGCAAATTGTACCCACGCACAAGCTATGTACGGTGACCAAAGTATGTTAAATGAGCCTACCTGTTATAATGTTCTCTTCTTTCGTCGTCATCGAGCTTGCGAAATTCGCCTCCTCCCAAGCCTTCTCCCCGATATAGCTACACTAAGCAATCGTCTCGTTTTATCGGGAGAATCGGTCCACAGAGGGGGAAAAATAACAATAATAACGAGGTGCGGGGAAAGGGTCCACTTATGACGAAAGGTTTGCCACTTCACTTCTCTTTGCCGTGTCCTGTCGGGAGGCTAAAACCCAAGGAGAAATGGAGAGGCTGAAGTGAGAGAACTGTATGAGGGTGGCAAGAAACACAGAGGATGTTGGGACCCCTACATTACTGCGGCTGCTCTCTACGCCCCGCCCATCACATGCTCGGTTGTCCTGGCCTGGAAGTGCTGATCACCAGTACTGCAGCTTTGCGCAGGACATCCTGCCAACTGCTTTGCTCTCTTGCAAGAATGGTGTTGATCCCTGATGAGCCCCCTCTACATAAGATAGAACAAACAATATGCATGCACAGTGCACCTGAGGAAGGTAGACAAATTCCATTCATTTTTTTCTCTGTGTATTATCATGTGGAACCTTCTATAATATTCAATCAATATTTTCCTCAGCATTCCAGAATTAGAAATCCAGAGAAGTGTAATAGAATATACCGGATTTTCTCGTATATAGGGCGCCCCCGGGTATAAGCCCTTAAAATTTCCTTAAAATCGTTGAATTATACAATTTCTTGCATATACGCTGCCCCCTGATTCACAATTTTCACCTGCATATTCATGGTTTTAATAGGGAGTACAAATGTATTACAGACGCTCCCCTACTTACGAAGGCCTATATAAGTATATTGAAGGTTTATATAAGTGCATTTGTATGTTTAAGGCTTGTATAAGTAACACACATTGGTTTGTACTGAAAAAAACATTTAATAACATGGAGAGAATACATACAGTACTGTATACATACATTAGAGAGAGAGATTTACTAGAAACTGGCCGAAAGAAGCTATCTAATGACGATTGCAGTTTTCTTTTTTCATCATAAATGATGAGGTAGCACTGTATGGCATCATTCAATTGATTTGCAAACTTTGTGCAACGTTCAATATTTGGGTCCTGCTGCTCGATCTTTAATCTTTATGTTTATAAATGGCACCTCCCTCAATAGAAGCCTTTCGCTTTTCACCAACCATATTGAATAATGGATGCACGAGATATTTAATGATAAAAATGAAAAAGGTTCTTTGCGCACTGGAGACAAGTTCACGCACTTCCGCATTGCAACGAACTGGGCAGAGGAAGGTAGATGCTGGGCGAGCTGAGCTCTCACAGCGCCAGGCGTCGGTATTAGCGGCAAAAAGAAGCACTACTCGGAAAAAGGCGCGAAACATAAAATTGAACTTACGAACATTTTTCGACATAAACGCAATTTGCAGACATGTTCGTATGTACCGTTGTTCGTAACTCGAATGTTCGTAAGTAGGGGAGCGTCTGTACTTTGAAGGGAAAATCTTAAGAAAAATCATCACACATAGTATTTCTGAGATACTGTATGAATCCAAAGGATCATCTGCTGAATTGCACATTCCGAAAGGGTGTTGCCTGCACGTGGACAACTTCAAAAAGGAAGTCATTATCAGAGGCGGGAGATGGTAAAGCAATGTATTCATTTGAAATGCGTTTTTTTTTTCAAAAAACAAATATGAGATAAGAAAAAAATCTGTTTTATACTAATTGATCCAGTAATGGTTGTTTTCTTACTGCAAAACAGAAAATAACCAACAAGTAGTCAATGTTAATTTGCCGACATCTACTGGTGAAAAAGATATAGCAACGCTGTTTTTTAGTCACAAATACAGCTTATATGCAAGACAATTCGGTATTTCAAAAGTAGTGCCAGGGGTCGGCAATAAGTAATTGGTAGAAAATTAGTGCAATACATTCCCATAAATCTAATTTCAGTTGAGCTTTTGCAATACTAATATATTTACTTTTATGCTGAAAAAATGATAAATTATTGGTCGCTGAACCAAAATTATTTGCAGTAATTTTCCTCAGCCATTCTTCATAGTGCGCAAGAAATGCAAAATACATGGGGACAGAAAAACAAACATACCTAAAGGCAATTTAGAGTGTCCAATCAGCCTATCATGCATGGTTTTTTTAATGCGGGAGGAAACCGGAGTACCCAGAGAAAACCCACACAGGTGTACTGACCTGGATTTCAACCCAGGACCACACAGCTGTGAGGCCGGTGCACTAACCACTCTAGCCGCTGGGCCGCTGTGAAGCAAGTAAAAGTCCAATATACAATAAAAGTCCACATTCAGACTGTGGGAGCAATTATTAGAAAATGGAATACATACAAGACCACTGATAATCTCCCTTAATCTGGGGCTCCATGCAAGATCTCACCCCGTGGCGTCAAAATGATAACAAGAATGGTGAGCAAAAGTCCCAGAACCACACGGGGGGACCTAGCGAATGACCTACAGCAGGGGTCACCAAACTACGGCCCGCGGGCACATTTGGACCGGCCCTCTGAACAATACCAGAGACGCTATCAGATTTTTTTCCTATTTGGCCTTGAAGACTGGGACGTTTTACTCTTGTGTTTGGTTCATTGCACCCCTGCTGAGCCCACAAATCATCCCAGTGAAGCGGGCCTTCGCATTGCTTCTTTGGTGACACGTGCGGGGAGAGTGTTTGCCTTTGATGCATGC
Organism: Stigmatopora argus; assembly: GCF_051989625.1. Classification (NCBI taxonomy): domain Eukaryota; kingdom Metazoa; phylum Chordata; class Actinopteri; order Syngnathiformes; family Syngnathidae; genus Stigmatopora; species Stigmatopora argus. The sequence goes on along the minus strand of NC_135397.1, from coordinate 15,682,334 downwards.
GGGCACTTCCACCGTTGCATGCGTGAGCAGAGTGTTAGCAAGACATCTGGACGATCGCAGGTGAGGGCGGAGCCCTGGTACCATCGCTATTGCGATGCTATTCAAGCATATAAAAATTGTGCAACCTGAACCTGTTTGAGAACGGAATAATGGCGAAAAGGTTAGTTAAGAGAAAAATTGATTCAGAATGCAGGGTATTTAACCTGCAGTGGACAAACAATTATTTTTTTGTTCAATGCAAAGAAAAGGCTGTTTGTCTCATCTGTCAAGAGACGGTGGCAGTATTCAAAGAATACAATCTTCGCCGGCACTATGAATCCCGTCACAAAGAAAAGTACGATAGCGTGCAAGGCCAAATACGAGCAGACAAACTCTCAAAGCGAAAAGTTGGACTATTATCTCAGCAGACTACATTTCTACGTCAAGCTCAGCTGAACCAGGCATCCGTTCGGGCCAGCTTTCGGGTTGCTAAACTGATAGCAAGCAACGGTAAGCCTTTCACTGACGGAGAGTTTTTTAAGAAATGTATGGATGTTGTCGTGGAGGAAGTGTGTCCCGAGAAGAAAGATCCATTTAATGCCGTAAGTCTGTCGGCGAGTACAATCACGAGACGCGTTGAAGAAATTGGGAGTAATGTATATGCCCAGCTGCAGCAGAAGACGAAAGAATTTGACTTTTTTCATTAGCACTGGATGAAAGCACGGACGTGCAAGACACAGCGCAACTGCTCATTTTTATTCGTAGAGTAAGCGCAAACTTTGAGATATGCGAGGATCTGGCAGCCCTCCAAAGTCTCAAAGGGACTACAACGGGAGAGGATATTTTTGACAAAGTGTGCCAAACCATGGAGAAGTTGGACCTGGACTGGTCAAAGCTGGCTAGCATCACGACTGACGGGGCTCCTAGCATGGTGGGCGAAACTCGCGGTTTAATAGGACGCATGAACCGGGAGTTGGAAAAAAGGGGTCTCACCGCCCCGCTACGAGTCCACTGCCTAATTCACCAGCAAGCACTGTGCTGTAAAGTGTTGACGTGGGATTCTGTAATGAAGGTTGTGGTGTCGTGCATAAACTTCATCAGGGCAAAGGGAGAAGAGTGTGCATGGCACAACAGAAAGTTAATGTTACATGGCTTTTTTTCTATGAAGAACCCAGAGAGAGTTATTTAGATATTATTTATTTCATAAATAGTGTTATTTATTTCCTGTTTTTTTCTGTGAAGAACTCAGAGAGGGTTATTTAGTTATTATTTATTTTTGAATAGTGTTATTAGGGTTTGTTTCCTGACTTTTTCTGTAAAGAACCTGGAAACGGTTATTTGGTTATGTGTGGCTTTCTGGAAAACAATACATTTTTTAAGCTCCCCTACGATCGTCACACTTTTTCTGTTACAAACTGACACCGGCCCCCCATCAGAGAAGGGAAAAGTTATGTGGCCCTCACAGGAAAAAGTTTGGGGACCCCTGACCTACAGAGAGCTGAGACCACAGATTTTCACTCAAAATCTCTCGATACATGGCCCCATTCATTGTTTCCTTTATGGTCCCTTTGCAGAAAAACATCCCCAAAGCATGATGTTTCCACCCCCATGCTTCACAGTGGGTATGGTGATGCAATTCAGTATTCTTTTTCCTCCAAACACGAAAACCTGTGTTTCTACCAAAAACTTCTATATTGGTTTCATCTGACCATAACACATTCTCCCAGTCCTCTTCTGGATCATCCAAATGCTCTCTAGCAGACGGGCCTGGATGTGTACTGGCTTCAGCAGGGGGACACATCTGGCAGTGCAGGATTTGAGTCCCTGGCGGCGCATTGTGTTACTTATTTTCTTTAAATTGTGCAGCCCAGTCTTTGACTTGTTTTGAAGCAACAGTAACTTCTCCATCCCAGGGTGTTACTGGAAATAAAAGTACTACCCAGAGGATTGTCGGCTGCTCTCTGCCCTCACTTGAAGACATTGCCAGCCCTCGTTACCTCAGCAGAGCCAAGAACATCATAGGGGACCCTTACCACCCTGGTCACAATCTGTTCCAGCTGCTGCCCTCTGGCAGACGCTATAGGTCCCACAAAGCACGGACAAATAGGCTTAAGGACAGTTTTTTCCCCACATCCATCAGGAATCTAAACTCGCGCTAACATAACACACATTCCCCTCTGCGGTATATGAACAGATGTTTGGTTGGTGATCTGCCTCCTACTAGCTGACTGAGGAAAGGTAAGTGGAAGACAGTGAGAGGTAAGCGCGAGGTAAGCGACCTGTATCCTCAACAGCGGAATGACAAATTACAAGTCCGTAACTTACACTTATTAGGTCTTTTGCCGATTAAACGTAGCTTATGGAGAAGCACCATCAATTTCGTCACACGCAGTTTCTGCGTGTGATGACAAGTAGGCTTTTGTGTTGTGATAATGACGACAGGGCCTATGTCCGATTATTATTATATTATTATTATTATATCAGACTTAATCCATTTTGGAAGATTGTTAAAAAGCAATGTTAATTTTGTATAGAAACGTAATCAATAATTCCTATGGTAAAATTTAACAGTAATGGGACATTCACGGTTGAATAGAGACAGCTTTATAAAGCCCAATATCAACACTGGAAAAAATAAACAATGCAGGAGGAAACTCCACAGCCAGACCACTGGTCCATAAATCAGCTGAGACAAACTGCTCCCCCAAAGGAGGCCAGGTGCTATAACATCTTATGATAGGGGCGTATACATATCTGTGAAAAAGATCCTCCATACTTCGGAGCCAGTCTTTGTTAATTGTATTCTAACAAGAGTGTCATATCCTAATTATATAGTTGTATTCCTTGCCATTCTATTTAATACTCAATAGATTTATTTGTTATTATTATTGCTTGTTTAAGATTCTCCAGGTGGAAGTCTTTTTTTATTATTGTCCAATGCTCTATACAAATTCAAAGGAATCTGATTGTTTTCACTGAGATAGGGGAGGGCGTCGGTCCTTTCCTATGGAGACTGTTGTGGGAAGACATTTTGGGCTAGTGGCGGGAGCCAAATTACTGAGTTTTCTACCAAGAGATATGATATGCTCGACCGCTCGTGCCAGGTGTGACAGTCTCAACCGTTCCCACCTCCTTCTCGTAGTGTTTCATTTTCCGTCCTGTATACACAATCAACAGTTGTCACTTGGTAGGGACAAACCCGAGGAGGAAAAGTTTGAAGCACATTAATTTACAAATCGGAATTTTGTCAGCCAATTTCACCATACTCAAAATCTTACCCCCTGCAGATCCCTAAACAGCAGCTGTCTTCAAATTCCTATAACATGGTCCTTTTGACCATATTGATAACACTAACAAAGTACATTCATTCATTCATTCATCAATTCGTCCTTTGTATTGCTTATCATAACAAAGTACAGAACATTACCACAGAACAACAATTTTGGTAAATAATGTGTTTGGTCTCATCTCATTTTCTGAACTGCTTTATCCTCATTAGGGTCGCAGGGGGTGCTGGAGCCTATCCCAGCTGACTCCGGGCCAGAGGCGGGGGACACCCTGAATCGGTGGCCAGCAGGGCACTCACACGTAAGGGCAATGTAGGCACACCCAGAGCTGTGAGTCCGACGCGCTAACCACTCGCCCCACTGGGCTGCCCTGTGTTTGGTCTCTTTAATAAAACTAGTGTGTTTCTCAACTCAAAATAGCTTAATACACCAATAAACAAAAATCAAAATTATCTTACTTATTCCATCATTATGATTTGTGAAAATCCAAGTGCCTAGTCAGTCAAAATGAAGTGTAATAGCTGGTATTCTATTTTGATCATTGTTTCCTTGTAAGGCTTGAAAACTATATTTGTTTTTTTTCTTTTCTGCTGAAGCAATTATATAAATTAATTAAACATAAACCAATCAAAACTGTCATCCCATTATTGTGTAATGTCAAAGATGCTATATTTTTTGTATTGCAATAAATAGACAGACTGGCTTTCTCCATATGCAAATTCTTTACTTCTTACCAGTGAACATAAGAAGGTACAGACTTGATTCCAAGACAATAGAATGATAGAACAAGAAAAAAGAATCTTGTAAACTAAAAATCGGAAAAAATACAAAAGGGCAAACTTGTTCTTCCCAGGAGTTTAAAAAAAACCTCCTCTCCAGCCAGGCACAGAAAAACAGCTTTCAAAGTATGAATTAATTTATATTTTGTTAATGGAACTCAACTTGTCTTTTGGTTTCAGGTTTTTGAACGTCTTGCAGAAGAAAAGCTTCTCTCTGTGCCCCTCATCCCCACAGACGACAAATCCCCCTTTACTTGTGGACTTGGTTGAGGCGTACCTCCTGGATTAATTTGGCCTGGGTTCGACTGATCTTTTCTCAGGCTTCCGACATGTTTTAAGCTGCTCGATCCTCTCCAAGACCTCCTCTTGGTCCTTCGGGTACCTTAGGAGGTTGTCGAAGTGGTTGCCTGAGGTGACCCCATTAGCTGGGTTGGTCATGAAAACTAACCAGTCTCTCATTATTGCTTCTGGTAATTTACTCTCTATTGATCTGATTACAAGCGGATTTTTGATGGCTTCAGTGTTGTCGAGTTCTATGAGATCGTTGAGGGCCTTTTCGATTGCCTGGATCATGTCAATCACTTTCCGGGGTTGGTCTGATGTCAGGATGGGGATTTTATCCAGGTCTCCAACGATCTCCAAGGCTATTGTTTTTTTTGTTTCCAAATCAGTTTTCCAGCATCCTGAATATGTCTTCGGCGGTCTGATAGGTGGACAGGCTTAGGTCTCTGCAGAACCTCCCGTCCACACTTTCAAGGAGCTGGAGTCTTCTGGCTTCCATTGAGCCAGTTGGCTCACCTTGTTTCTGAAGGCTTTCCCAGGTCTTTTTCCACGGGTGGAAATCTCTTTTGGAGCTATAGAATTTGGGTAGGCTGGTGGCCTTAATTTTGTGAATGGGTGCCTGTGCTGCAGGCTTTGTTTGAAGGGTTCCTTCTTTCATTCCCTCCCCCTCGGACTTTAGCACCACTAGGTGTTCTGCCTTCCTTTCATTGAAGATGACCTTTTGTTTTCTCAGGTTTCCCAGTCTCCTATCCAGGGTGGCTTTTGCTTCATCTGGGATCCATTCTTCCCATTGCCTGAGTGCTGTCGCGAAATCATTTATGCGTCTTTTAGCATAGCATACTCGGAATTCATAGGCGTCCTTATTAGCCGCAGACACTGGGGTCTCAAGGGCCTTTTCGCTGTATGATTCTGCTTCCTCGATTGCGACCGAGAGCTCAACTCTACCATATCTATCCCAGAGATTTGATTGTACTGTTCCCCTTACCTCTGTCAGCTTGGTTTCACAGTCTTCTTTTGTCTTCTCTATTTTCACCAGTTGCTGCTTCTCCAATATCACTTCTCTATCTTCCTCATCACCTCCCAGTTCAGCTAGGAGGCCGAGTTCGTAATTGCCATTAGTGCAATTTACCTCTTGTGCATGTGCATAGGGCAGATCGTATTCCTTCAGCAACTTTGATTTTTCCAGTTTTCTTGCCTCTTTACCTAAGTAAGTGGCTTGATTGATGAAGGCTCTCTCTGCTTTGGCCCTTTCAAGCCTTAGCAGCTCAATTGTTCTCCCAGTGGCTTCTTCCACCATGGCTTGAGGCTTTAGCTTGCTCTTGAGTCTTTCGCTTGCTCTCGAGGCTTTCGCTTGCTCTCGAGGCTTTCGCTTGCTCTCGAGGCTTTCGCTTGCTCTCGAGGCTTTCGCTTGCTGTCGAGGCTTCCGCTTGCTCTCGAGGCTTTCGCTTGCTCTTGAGGCTTTCGCTTGCTCTTGAGGCTTGGCTCCGCTTGAGGCTTGGCTCCGCTTGAGGCTTGCTTTAACAGTGCTTTCGTTTGCTCTCGGGGCTTTCGCTTGCTCTCGGGGCTTTCGCTTGCTCTCGGGGCTTTCGCTTGCTCTCGGGGCTTTCGCTTGCTCTCGGGGCTTTCGCTTGCTCTCGGGGCTTTCGCTTGCTCTCGGGGCTTTCGCTTGCTCTCGGGGCTTTCGCTTGCTCTCGGGGCTTTCGCTTGCTCTCGGGGCTTTCGCTTGCTCTCGAGGATTTCGCTTGCTCTCGAGGCTTCCGCTTGCTCTCGAGGCTTCCGCTTGCTCTCGAGGCTTTCGCTTGCTCTCGAGGCTTGGCTCCGCTTGAGGCTTGGCTCCGCTTGAGGCTTGCTTTAGCAGTGCTTTGCCTGCTTTACAATTGTTTCCTTCGATGACTGCGTTGGCTTTGAATCAAGGCCTTTAATCCTTTGTCTTTGATGCCACGCTGGTTTTCAACTGTCAAGTTCTCTCTACTTTCTTCAAATTTTGCCCCAAACTTGAAAAGGGGCCCCGGTCTTTTCACAGCAAGAACAACTCAAATCCTTCCAGTTTACAATTTTATTGAAGTTTATGGTGATAGGAAGTGATTAGGTTGAAAACCTTAAAGAAGGGGGAAAGAAGGAAGCATGTGACATCATTCAAGTTTCAAGTTACTATGTTGATCAAAGCGTTGCTCTTGAGTTTACTAATAACATCTTGAATTTACTACAGAAATGCAGTTGAGCATTCAAATGATAGAGTGGAAGTGAATGGGTACATTAACTGATTGAGTAAATCAAACACGAATATTCACTTTACAGAGATTGGTCGTAAGAGTAATCCAAGTTAAAGGAAAACACAAAGAATGCAACTTATGGTTGTGAGAAAACAAACTAAGTATCAATCAGCTGGCATCTAAGTGGTACTTATATTTGATCCTACCAGTTGCGTGTGATCGGGTCTGAAGGGTATTTCTTGTTCCTTTTTTGCCTGTCTTCTTTCAAGGCTGGACTAATTCCTTTTTCGCCTGGCTCATGACCTATGACCTCAGGCAGGAAATGAGGTGAGGTGACTTTGATTGGGTTTTCTTTTCTGCCCCCTGTTGGTCTGGAAGAGGGGCAGACATATCTTCTCCATAGTTGACTTGACAGTGAGTTAGAAAATCAGTGGCCTCACAGTTCTGGGGTCCTGGGTTTGAATCCAGGTCACGTCCACCTGTGTGGAGTTTGCATGTTCTCCCCGGGCCTGCGTGGGTTTCCTCCGGGTACTCTGATTTCCTCCCACATTCCAAAAACATTCATGGTAATAATAATAATAGGCTGATTGGACAATCTAAATTGCCCCTAGGTATGGGTGTGAGTGTGCATGGTTGTACCTCTACTTGTGCCCTGCGATCGGCTGGCCACCGATACAGGGTGTCCCTCGCCTCTGGCCCGAAATCAGCTGGGATAGGCTCCAGCACCCCCCACGACCCTAATGAGGATAAAGCAGTTCAGAAACGGAGATGAGAGATGAGATATTGTGTTTAGGGAATTTTTACCTTATCTGATTATTTTTGTTGTTGTGGAATCACCCAAAAGCGCCTGATGGTAATGCTCTGAAGGCCTAGACTTGCTATTGGAAGGGCGGCAAGTTCAAAGAGAGACTCAGCTGCCGTCAGTACTGGGCAGACTCAGAGAAAAAAGAAACCAAAAAAGAGCCAAAACTGAGGGAAACAGAGGGAAGTAAAGCGCCTCCCATGGCACGAGTCTGTGTGTGTTGATACGAATTGGAAGGTCTCCCGGGGGAGTCCTTCGCCGGACACCACTAGAAGGTTCCGATATCATGTCCCGCACCTTATCTGATTGAAATAATTATATACTAGTTTCAAAAATTTAGAACTACGTGGCATCTACAATTGCATTAAATTAGACTCATTAATCATCCATCTTTTAAATCATTTAGTTAGATTAGATTAGATAACTTTATTCATCCCGTATTAGGGAAATTTCACAGTCACAGTAGCAAGAGGGTGAGAATACAGACACAGGAAAAGACATTTTAGACATAAATAGGTAATAAATAAGTAAATAAATAAATACGCGTGTTGCATGGGCGCTGGAGCCAATCCCAGCTGTCTCCGGGCCTGAGGCGGGGGACACAAGGAGATGGACAACCATGCATACTCACACCTATACCTAGGGGCAATTTAGAGTGTCCAATCAGCCTACCATGCATGCTTTTGGAATGTGGGAGGAAACCGGAGTACCAGGAGGAAACCCACGCAGGCCCCGGGAGAACATGCAAACTCCACACAGATGGACATGACCTGGATTTGAACCCAGGACCCTGGAGCTGTGAGGCCGACGCGCTAACCACTCGCTCCACCGGGCCAGGCCACATACACATATATACACCATATATACACATGTATATACATACAGTTGGTCTTAACATTCAGACATTTCTTTTGTTAAAGAGCCTGACAGCTGATGGGAGGAAGGATCTGTGGAAGCGCTCCTTTCTGCAGTGAGGGTGCGGCAGTCTATTGCTGAAAGAGCTTTGGAGGGACTCCACAAACTCATGCTGGGGGTTGGAGGTTATGTCCATGATGTACATCATCTTGGCCAGCATCCGCCTCTCCCCCACTTCCTTCCCAGAGTCCACAGGACAGTCCAGAACAGATCTGGCCCTCCTAACCAACTTTTTCAGCCTGTTCCTGTGCCTCTCCGTGCTCCCGCTTCCCCAACAGACAACTGTATAAAACACTGTACATGCCACCACAGTGTCCTAAAAGGTACTCAGCAGTGTCCTGCACACTCCAAAGGGCCGTAGTCCACTCAGTAGATAAAGGCAGCCTGGCCCCTGTTGTACAGGGCATCTATGTTTGGGGACCAGTCCATTTTGTTGTTGAGGTGACTGATCGAGTCTTCATATTATCAACTCTATTATAATTACTTAAAGTAGTGTGATATGTTAAAATTTTCAGATAAGAAAAAAACATCGGTTTAACAATTTAAATATTTAATTTACACCCCATTAACGATCGCATATTAAAAATATTGCAACTAGTTTTGACTGGATGTATATCGGTATTCGATTATTGATGACTTGATGCACGTACCTCGACCAGCGTGGGAGATTTTCCTCCTATCAGTAATGTTGGATTGAGGAAGCAACAACGACTCACTATCGTGATTATTTCTCCCTGTGTTTCCAGGTATGCTGCTTGTTGTAGAGGCCTATTGAGTTTTTGGTTTGCAATATACACTGTTTAGCGCGTGACCGGACGTTTCGTCAAAAGACGTTTGGTCGACGGACAGTTCGTAAAACGGACGTTTCGTTTTTTCAGAAAAAAAGATGGATCTCTTCGGTGATGAGTAGACTATAGAGACCTAAATAGGAAGACCCGATCGACAGTCTATCCCCCGAGTCCAAGACATCATGGACAGCTTGGGAGGGAATTCCTGGTTCTCCCTCCTAGACTAAGGGAAGGCATATCATCAGGGGTTTATGTCTGAGGAATGTCGAGCATTGACTGCTTTTGTTACACCATGGGATTTGTACGAGTGGATCCGCATTCATTTTGGCATCATGAACGCCCCTGCATAATTTCAGCGTTGCATGGAGGAATGTCTGGAAGGACTCTGTGATAACATCTGCATCCTTCACTTGGATGATATGCTGGTTTTCAGTAAGACCATTGAAGGACATGTAGACAGTGTGAGACAAGTACTTCAGCGCCTCAGAGAGTATTGCATCAAACTAAAACCCAGCAAGTGCGATCTCTTTGAAGATGAGGTTCGCTACTTGGGCAGGATAGTTTCTGCACAGGGCAGCAGGCTGGATCCTGTAGATTTTGAAGCTGTTCGATCACTGAAAGACATCAAACCACACACTGTTGGTCAACTCAGAAAGATGCTTGGTCTACTGACTTATTACAGACAATATATCAAAGACATTTCCAGAAGAGCGAGTTGTCTGTATGACCTTCTGAAAACAGACCAGAGTAATGCCCCAGACAACCCAAACAAAACAAAGACAAGGAAACCAAGACATGTCGTTCTCTCAAACAAGCCGATCATATGGACTGACCAGCACCAGCAGGCGCTTGAACAACTGATTGACTGTCTGCTCCATCCACCAGTATTAGGGTTCAGCCATTCATTGTACACACTGATGCCTCACACCAAGGTTTAGGTGCAGCATTGTGTCAGAAGCAGGATGGCAAACATAGAGTCATTGCCTGTGGCTCCCGCACATTGACAGCAGCTGGAAATAATTATCACCTATATTGTGGTAAATAATAATAATAATAATAATCGGACATAGGCCCTGTCGTCATTATTACAACACAAAAGCCTACTTGTCATCACACGCAGAAACTGCGTGTGACGAAATTGATGGTGCTTCTCCATAAGCTACGTTTAATCGGCAAAAGACCTAATAAGTATAAGTTACGGACTTGTAATTTGTCATTCCGCTGTTGAGGATACAGGTCGCTTACCTCTCGCTTACCTCTCACTGTCTTCCACTTACATTTCCTCCTCAGCCAGCTAGTAGGAGGAAGATCACCAACCAAACATCTGTTCATATACCGCAGAGGGGAATGTGTGTTATGTTAGCGCGAGTTTAGATTTCTGATGGATGTGGGGAAAAAACTGTCCTTAAGCCTATTTGTCCGTGCTTTGTGGGACCTATAGCGTCTGCCAGAGGGCAGCAGCTGGAACAGATTGTGACCAGGGTGGTAAGGGTCCCCTATGATGTTCTTGGCTCTGCTGAGGTAACGAGGGCTGGCAATGTCTTGAAGTGAGGGCAGAGAGCAGCCGACAATCCTCTGGGCAGTGTTAATCACTTTCTGCATGGCCATTTTGTCTGCCGCCGTGCTTCCAGCGTACCACACTGTGATGCCGTACGCCAGGATGCTCTCTACAGTGGTTCTATAGAAGGTTCTCAGAAGATTGGTGCCCAAGTTGTTCTTCCTAAGTACCCTGAGGAAATGGAGTCGTTTCTGAGCCTTCTTCACCACTGCCGTGGTGTTTGTGGACCATGAGAGCTTGTCCGTGACGTGGACCCCCAGGAATTTAAAGGACTGGACCCTGTCTACACATACTCCATTTATGAGGAGTGGGGCCAGATCTGTGCCGTGTTTGCGAAAGTCCAGGATTATTTCTTTAGTTTTCGTGGTGTTCAGTGTGAGATTGTTCACCGAGCACCACGAAGACAAATTGTTGACCTCATCTCTGTAAGCCGACTCATCCCCTCCTGAGATGAGTCCGACCACAGTGGTGTCGTCAGCGAATTTGATGATGGCGTTAGACTGGTGGGTGGGTGTACAGTCGTAGGTGTACAGGGAGTACAGAAGAGGACTCAGTACACAGCCTTGAGGGGAGCCAGTGCTTAGTGTGATGGAGGAAGAGAGGTGGGGACCAAGTCTAACAGTCTGTGGTCGGTTGGTCAAGAAGTCCTTTATCCAGCAGCAGATTGACGAGGATAGTCCAAGGTGGGAGAGTTTGTCAGTCAGAATGTCCGGTTTTATGGTATTGAAGGCTGAGCTATAGTCAATGAAGAGCATCCTCACGTAGTTCCCAGGGTGTTCCAGGTGGCTCAGTGCTGTGTGAAGAGCAATGGCAATAGCATCATCAGTGGACCTGTTTGCTCTATAAGCAAACTGGTGAGGGTCAATTGAGGGAGAGATTGTATTCCTGATATGGCGGGCTACCAACTTTTCAAAGCACTTCATGATCACAGGCGTGAGGGCAACAGGCCTATAATCATTCATGCTGCCAATGGTTGGCTCTTTGGGGACAGGGATGATGGTGGCAGATTTCAGACAAGATGGAATGATGGATAGTTACAGGGAACAATTGAAAATATTTGTGAAGACTCCAGCCAGCTGGTCAGCACAGGCTTTGAGCACCTTCCCAGGTACTCCGTCTGGGCCAGCAGCCTTCCTGGTGTTCACGGACCGCATTACCAGTCTCACTTCCTGTTCCCGGAACGTCAGTGTATTGCTGCCGGGTGGTGGTGGGGGTGTTGAGACTGGGTCTGATTTGTCAGTCTCAAAGCGGGCAAAGAAACGGTTCAATTTCTCCGCTAGTGAGGCATCTGCATTAACAGACATATTATTGTTATTGTAGTTGGTAATATGTCGTATTCCTTGCCACATCTTCTTTGGGTTATTTTCTGTGAAGTGCTCCTCAATTTTTTTGGTATATGCTGCCTTGGCCTTTTTAATGCCTCTTTTCAGCTCAGCTCTGGCAGCGCTATATTTTATCTTGTCCCCTGATCTAAAGGCGGAGTTACGGCCTTTGATGAGTGCCTGTGTCTCATTGGTCATCCAGGGTTTTTGGTTCGGAAAAACCCGTATTCGTTTATCTGTAGTGACGTTGTCAATGCAGTTTTTTATGTAAGAAAGTACAGAGTCCGTGTAGTCCTGGAGGTTGTCGTGTACAAAAAGTTCCCAGTTGGTGCGGGAAAAACAGTCCTGCAGCTGAGAGAGTGCGTTGTCGGGCCAAGTTTTTATTATCTTTATTTGTGGCGTTGTTTGCCTCCGGAGTGGAGTGTAAGCGGGGGTGAGAGATATGCAGAGGTGATCTGATCCAGCTAGGTGAGGGAGGGAAGTGGCTTTATAAGCATGTTTAATGTTAGAATAGACATGGTCAAGAGTTTTGTCTCCTCTAGTATTACAATTTACGTATTGAATAAACATAGGTAAAACAGTCTTTAAACACGCCTTGTTGAAATCACCAGCGACAATAAAAACGCCATCGGGGTGGTCAAGCTGTTGTTTGTTTATAGCCGTTAGCAGGAGGTTAAGTGCCGTGTTAACGTTAGCATTCGGAGGTATATAGATAGCCGTTGCTATGACGACGTTTAGCTCTCTTGGTAGATAATAGGGCCTACATCGTATTGCTAATAACTCTAAATCCGGGGAACAGTGAGTGTCAATAATTTTACTGTCACCACACCATTCATTATGTATATACATGCACAGTCCTCCTCCCTTGCTTTTGCCTGTTAATACTTTAGAACGGTCGTTTCGAAAAAGCGTTCGGCTAGCTAGCGATACCGAAGCGTCGGGGATATGCGGGTGTAGCCACGTTTCTGTGATGATAATAATATTACAGTTTCTAACAAAGCTGTTGGTAGCAATACGAAGTTCCAACTCATCCATTTTGTGGGTGATGGATCGGGCGTTGGTCAAAAGGATACTAGGAAGCGGTGCTCGGTGTGGTTGTTGTTTCAGCTTAGCAGCAAGGCCCGCCCGGCATCCACGCTTCTGTTTTCTGTCCCTTCGCCGCCTTCGACGTGCTTTTGGTGGGCTGGCTAGCCACGGAGATCCCGGAGAGTGTGTTAAGAAATCGGATGTATCGCATATCCTTCGGATAGAGAGTAAATCCTGGTGACTGTAAGATAACGAACGACACCGAACTGGAGAGCTTAGAGCCGCTGCGTCAGTGCGCGCCGCCATCTTGCATCGCATACTGGAGTTTTTGGCTTTAAACGGGCAATCACTGACAAATTCCGAGATTATTTGTACTATGCCCCAACATTTACTGTGTATAGCGACACCAACCCACTCATGTACATTCTATCCACTGCAAAACTGAATGCAACCACTTTCCTGGTGGGTTGCAGATTGGATGATTTCCACTTTACAATAAAATATAGGCCAGGGAGGGAGGGCTTTGAACGACGCCTATGATGACAGCTGCTGCATCAATCAAAAGAAGAGGCAAGGAAAGCACAACAATCTGACCTGTTCATTCGTCCTGTGTTGAACTATAAACTGTCAGGTTGTAAGCCACCAGCTGAGGTGTTGAAGTCGCTCAGCCCAAAGACAAAATGTTTGCTCAGTGAGTGGGACAAACTGATGACAGACAGTGACGGGATTCTATACAGAAACACCACAACCCGTAAACAGGTAGTCCTACCAGAGCAATATCGAGGGAAAGTAATGAAAGAGTTGTATAATAACTTGGGGTACCAGGGTGTCGACCCCACAGTATCCCTTTTGTGAGATCGTTTCTTCTGGCTGTATATGCAGTCTGATATTGAACATTGTGACTAAGACCTGCCCTTGTCTAAAACAAAAAAACATGCCATGAACAGAGAGCGCCATTGACAAATATTGTGACAACACAGCCCTTTGAGTTGGTATGTATTGACTTTCTTCATCTTGATCGATGCAAAGGCGGATATGAATATATCCTCGTCATTGTCGATCACTTTACACGTTTTGTCCAAGCATACGCCACAACCGCCAGGTCAGGAAAGACTGCTGCAAACCTCATCTTCAATGACTTTGCCTTGACGTTTTGGTTTCCCTCACGCATCCACCATGATCAGGGGAGAGATTAGAAAAGCAGTTGTTCGCACAATTGAAGAGACTCAGTGGCATGGCTGGGTCCAGGACAAAACCTTATCACCCGATGGAGAATCGTCAGGTGGAACGAATGATCAGGACATTGCTACAGATGCTCAGAACACTGACTGAGACACAGAAATCGAAGGAAGGAGTCTTTGAACAAGCTTGTGCATGCATACAACTGTACCCGTTGTGATGTGACAGGTTATTTACCGTTATTTACTTGCTTTTTGGGAGATCGCCGAGGCTTCCAGTTGACATGCTCTTTGGACTGTGCAGCAAATCAGATACAAATGGTCAGCAGGACTATGTGGAGAAATGGAGACGGGGTGTGGAGGAGGCATACACCATTGCAAACGAGAGTGCACGGAAAACTGCTGAATGGGGTAAAAAACACTATGACACAAAAGTGAGGAGTTCTGTGCTACAACCAGGAGAGCGCATCCTCATAAAAAAATCTGACACCAAGAGGAGGACCTGGAAAACTCTGTGACTTCTTGGAAGATACAGTTCACACAGTGGTGAGGCGAATAAGTTCTGCACAAAAATCTACTGATGTCCTGTGCAATGTTCCCTCTAATTTTTCGTTGGTCTGGGCAGAAAGACAACCTCCCTGAGCGCACTGAGTACCGGTGTGAGCAACATCATCGGTACTCGGATGATTTGCCTAAAGACGTTTCGCCGACGGACGTTTGACAGACGGGCAGGTCGCCGAATGGATGTTCCGCCGAACGTTCATTCGGCCAAACGGCCGAATGAACGTTCGGCGGAACGGAGGTTTCGCCGAAACGGGATTCGCGCGCTCGCCCTGCCCCCGGATCGTGTTTTTCAACCTCGGCCCGTGGGCCATATACGGCCCGTTAGGATTTTTAATCCGGCCCGGCGTTGTCCAAATTATAGTAAAAATCAATGATTCATTTCCCTTTGCCACTCATCACTCTCAATTTATTAGTCTACCATCAATGGCAGCCCGGGAATAAGCACTCTTGGGTGGGCAGATGTAGCAGAACCGAGCCGTAAAATGACAGCAATCGGGTCAAATCCATATTAAAACAGCATTTAATGATTAAATACAAATACTGGAACTCTTTGGACATTAGAACCGAGACCAGGGAAGTGAATTCCTCGGTAAAATGTCGCGATGGAGGCAAAAAAACGTCTATATACGTCCATTCGCCAAACGGCTCAAAATGCTCTCAAATTCGGTCAAATCCAGCCAACAACTGCGTTTAATGATTAAATACAAATACTGGAGCTCTTTGGACATTAGAACCGAGCCCAGGGAAGTGAATTCCTCGGTAAAATGTCGCGATGATGTCGCAATGGAGGCAAAAAAACGTTCATATACGTCCATTCGCCAAACGGTTCAAAATGCTCTCAAATTCGGTCAAATCCAGCTGAAAACAGCGTTTAATGATTAAATACAAATACTAGTATTTGTATTTAATCATTAAACTAACAAATACTAGTATTTGTATTTAATCATTAAACTAACAAATACTAGTATTTGTATTTAATCATTAAACTAACAAATACTAGTATTTGTATTTAATCATTAAACTAACAAATACTAGTATTTGTATTTAATCATTAAACGCTATTTGAACGAACGTTCATTCGGCGACCTGTCCGTCTGTCAAACGTCCGTCGGCGAAACGTCTTTAGGCGAATCATCCAGTCACGACATCATCATTGCTCGCTATGGGCACACGAGTATCACACCTGCCACAAGCAGGTGCATGTCAATATTCCCTCTAATTTTTCATGTAAAACATGCTGTAAAACACGAAAAACATAAGAGTGGACAGAGCTACTGCCACTGGCTGCCGCTTAAACGGTGCCATCATGGGGAAAGGGGTAAAAAATTAAATAATTAAAAAAAATACTGCGCGCCATATGATTGCTGCTGCGCAGAGAAGACGAGAGTAGTGCGCAATTGCGCACGCGCGCAGCTTAGAGGGAACATTGGTCCTGTGACCATTTACCCTTTGAGGCAACAGAAGCAGGTAAAGTTGACAAAAGTATGCAGAGAAAGAGACAGCAGCCTGTATCTCATCCTCAAGAGTCAGATGAAGACAGTGGTGACGAATATGACTTTCACTACGAGCCCCCCAGGTGTTAAATGAGAGAGATGCCCAAAAGATGGAGTCTGAGCACAGGCCATTGCCAGCTGATCAGAGACTTGAAATAGAGATCCCTGCTGCTGTACCAGTACAATCAGAAGATGATCACCAGCAGGACGAGCTTGGTCCATCTGTGGATGACCTGCCTGGTGAGGGAACAAACCTGGCTTTTGAAGATCCTCGTGATGATCACTTATCAGAGACCTCTCGGCCAATCGTTGTGACTGAACCTGAGTTGTTGACTAACGAGCGAACAAGAATGTTACAGCATTCATCCAGCCACCACACTAGCTGTTATCTTCTTACCCTGCACAAGGAGTGGTCCCATGTTTAGTACACCTGCAGCCATATTGCATTCAACCACCCTATATGTATGGACTCCAACAGACTTGAGTCCACAAGGGAGACATGTCTTATGCTGGCATGGACTGTTATGGACTGTTGCCAAGCTTGCAGATCTTGAAATGATTAAAATGTTGAACAAATGTATGAGTAAAGCTTGCTATGGACTGTGTTTACAGTTTCCATCCAGTAAACATGTACTGTATGAGTTGTTGATTGTATAACTGGGGCCCTTGCCGTTTGAAGTTTTCATGAGCATCAGGAACGGGAATATGGGAACGGGGGGCCCGAACAAGATCACAGGAATGGGGCACCGGAACAGGAACAGGGCGCCGGAAAGGGAACACGGAAACGGGTGTCGGAACGGGGACACATGTTCGGCCGGAATCGGAACACCTGAGTGGCTAGCTGGTGACAGTGAGTGAGAGGCCGGGAGTCGAGCTGGCTAGTGGGGAGTCAACTTGGGGGCTCAAGCATCTGGCCACTCCTCCCTCCTACAAGGGTGACATGTCTTATCCTTATCCTGGCATGGACTGTTATGGACTGTTGACTAGCTTGCAGATCTTGAAATGATTAAAATGTTGAACAAATGTATGCGTAAAGCTTGCTATGGACTGTGTTTATATTTTCCATCCAGTACTGTCTTGTACTGTATGAGTTGTTGATTGTATTTGAACTGGGGCCTTTGCCGTTTGAAGTTTCCATGAGTATCAGCTCACAGAAGAAGATTTGAAGTGACGGGTTCATAGGACTGTTCAGAATAACAACCAACAAGTGGAGAGATCCTTGGAATGTACTTATGTCCAGACGTCGTTTATTTTGTGGGGGAGAGTGTGACATGTTAAAATGTTCAGATAAGAAAAAAAAGCTTTGGTTTAACAATTTAAATATTTAATTTACACTCCATTAACGATCTCATATTAAAGATGTCACAACTAGTTTTGACTGCATGTATACCGATATTCGATTATTGATGCCTTGATGCACGTACCTCGACCAGTGTGGGAGATCTTCCTCATATCAGTAAAGTTGGATTGAAGAAGCAACAACGAATCACTATCGTAATTCTTTCTCCCTGTTTCCAGCGTAAATACAGGGTATAATAGTATTTTTTTTATTTTTTCCAATTTTTGACAGCAGACTATTGCTTTTGTTTTATTTTTAAGATTTTTGGAAAGGCGGTTTGGAATATATACTACAGTGGTACCTCGACATACAAGTGCCCCAACATACGAGTGCCCCGACATACGAGCAATTTGAGATAGCAGTAAAATTTTGAGCAAATATTTATCTTGAGATACGAGACAAATTTTGATATACGAGCAGACAGCGGACGCGAGAGGCTGCTCATAAGAACATCATGGGCAATGTCTCTCTGGTCGCAACTCCCTCGTGTAATGTCTCTGCGAGCACTGGGCGGAGTGTTGCATTTTTTCAGTGTTTTTTCCCCGTTAGTCAGTGCGAATGGCATATATACTACTTCTCGTTGGCAAGTGGCCGTGCATTATCCTATTGTGAGGACATTTGTGTGCATCATTTTCGGTATATTTTGAAGGGAATAGAAAAGCAAACAACCCGCGATAGGTTGCATTTGAAAGTCAGGGTGGAGGCGGGCGAGGCAAATAGAGCCAACCCGGGAGAAGAAAGGTACAAAAATTTAAAACAAAATTAGAATTAAGTTTAGTGTAAGCTTAGATTAAACTTATATTTGAGTGTGTCTGCATCGTAATCTAAGTTCATTTATATTTGTTTTTTATGTTACGAGCGCGTTGCCGTGCAAAAATCCCCCCCCTCTCTATCCGTCTCTCCCCTCCGCGAAATCCGTATAATTTTAATAATATTAAACACATTTTAGTACTATTAAACCACTAGTTGTTTGTTACTTTGTTAATAGATGACGAATTAGAACAAATAAAAATGTTTTTCCAATCCAATATCCTGTTTTCGAATCGACATACGAGCTCAGTCCCGGATTCGATTCGAAAACAGGATACTGGATTGGAAAAACATTTTAATGTTGCAATATGTCTGGCCACCATATACACTGTATATGGTGGCCAGACATATTGCAACATTCACTCCACATTCTTCCAATATTATCTCAATATATTTCTTCTAGCTTTTTAACTTAAATTTTGCATGACAAACGTCATCCCTTAATAATACTTCATTGTCTTTAAAAAAAATGGTAATTTTTTTATTTGCCTCTCAATTTTTAAAAAGATCAAAAATCTCCAACAATGCTAATCTAGAGAAAAAAACAGCTATAACTCCCAGGGGTCCCATATTGCAAATAGGGACCATCGAGGGCTCGCACACCATAGTTCTGCAACCCTCTTTCCTTATCCTTGCTTTCTAAATTATAGAAGAGCCATATATGCAAACTATCTTCTCAAGGTTTGCTTTTTTCCCCTTCCTCATGGTTACTTATTTAATTAATTTACTTATTTAGTATTGAATAAATTGACAACATACCGTAATTACTCGCATATAAGCCGCACCCTTAAAATTGCGACACTGGTCATAATGGGACTGCGCGTAACAGGGGTTCCGGAACCCCATACTCCCGAGTACCCCCTCAAGACTCTCCGGGGGACACAGTCAAATGCCTTCTCCAAGTCCACAAACCACATGCAGACTGTGCTGGGGGTATAGAACTGATCCACTGTTCTACGGCAAGGAGGAAAACCACACTGGTCCTCCTGAACCTGAAATCCGACCTCAGACCCTCCTCTCAGTACCCCAGAAGAGACCTGGAACACACCCTTTGGTCCCCCTTTTTTTAAAAGGGAACCACCACCTGGGTCTTCCAATCCAGAGGCACTGACCCCGATGTCCATGTGATGTTGCAGAGGTGTGTCAACCCAGACAGCCTCGGTGACTTCAATGCTAGAGATAAGAGAGTCCGCCCCAGAGTCCCCTGATTCTGCTTCCTCGTGGGAAGGCGTGTTGGTGGAGTTGAGGTCTTCAAAGTATTTGTCCTACTGATTCACAACATCCTGAGTCGAGGTCAGCAGCGCCCCATCCCCACTATACACTGTGTTCATGGTGAACTGCCCCTCCTATGACGACCAGAGCCGCGTGCCTCACGGCCACCCAGTACCTGTCAGCTCCCTCCGGAGTCCCATGGGCCAAAAGGGCCCGATAGGACTCCTTTTTCAGCCTGAGGCTTACTGTCGGTATCCACCAGCAGGTTCTGGGGTTACCAGAACGGACCACCTTGCGGCTGCAGCTCCGATCTGCCACCTCAGCAATAGAAGCACGAAACCTGGTCCACTCGGACTCAATGTCCCCCGCCTCTTCCCGGACATGAGAGAAACTCTCTTGGAGGTGGGAAACTCCTTCTGACAGGGCACTCCGCTAGGCGTTCCCAGCAGACCCTCACAAAACATTTGGGTCTCCCGGGTCGCACGGGCATCTGCCCCCACCATCGGAGCAAACTCACCACCAGGTGGTGATCGGTTGACAGCTCCGCTCCTCTCTTTACCCGAGTGCCCAAGACATGCGGCCACAGGTCCAATGACACAACCACAAAGTCAATCATCGAACTGCGGCCTAGGGTGTTCTGGTGCCAAGTGCACATATGGACACCCTTATGCTTCATCATGGTGTTCATTATTGTCAATCCACGACGAGCGCAGAAATCCAACAATAGAACACCACTTGGGTTCCGATCAGGGGGGCGTTATTCCCGATCACTCCCCTCCAGGTCTCATGGTCGTTTGTCCACGTGAGCATTGAAGTCCCCCAGCAGAACGAGGGAGTCCCCCGAAGTAGTACTCTGACGTGAGGAAGCGTCGGGCCGGTCCAGGGGTCGTCCTGGCCTGCCTGTGAGGAGGCGGCACACTGCCCCATTGGGAGGATGTCCAGGCCGGCCCGCGAGGCAGTAGCCAGGCGTCTCGCCCTAGGCAGTCTCTGGAGGGGTGACGGAGTGACTCACCCAAGACAGGGGCGGCTTCAGAGGCCACCTCGACCGGGAAGCATGACGGGTTATTGTCCTCAGAGACCTCGCCTCCGCCGAGAGGGTCCCTGCCCTCGGCCTCATTGTCACCACCGCCGAGAGGGTCGCCGCCCTCGTCCTCGTTGTCGCCACCGCGGGGCCCCTGCCCTCAGCGTCAATGTCGCCAATGGCGAGAAGGTCGCCACCCTCGTCCTCGTTGTCGCCACTACCGGGTCCTTGCCCTCGGGGATCCCGCCGAGAGAGTCGCAGCCGTCGGCCGGACAGGAGCGCGGTGCCGGGAGGGCCATGAAGGAGCAGGGCGCTGGAACAGGGACACAGGAACAGGAGCACATGGGTGGCTAGCCAGAATGGGAACATGGGCGGCTAGCCGGAATGGGAACACATGGGCGGCTAGCCGGAATGGGAACACATGGGCGGCTAGCTGGAACGGGAACAGGGGAACAGGGCATCGGAATGGGAACACATGGCGGCTAGCCAGAATGGGAACACGGGAACAGGGCATCGGAATGGGAACACATGGGTGGCTAACCGGAATGGAAACACATGGGTGGCTAGCCGGAATGGGAACACATGGGTGGCTAGCTAGTGACGGTGAGTGAGAGGCCGGGAGTGGAGCTAGCGAGTGGGGAGTCGACTCGGGGGCTCGAGCATCCGGCCACTCCTCCCTCTCCCCACATCGCGGCACTCACCGCCAACTCCGGGAGAACGGCGTAGCACAACCACCGCCCTCCCCCGCGACATGGGGAAAGCCTCGCCGCTGCCTCTCTCCCCCCAAAAAAGCATGAATAGATGTGTGTAGTCACCAGGCGGTGTTCAACACTCCTGCCTGAGACGCCCCGCCGGCCACCACACGGAGATCCATTGTAAATGGCCAAACGGGACACCAGTAGGGGTCCGTGGACGCCACGTCCCGGGAATGTTTTGGGGGAAACTTGTCCAAAGACAAACTTGGATGAACACAGCTTCCCGCTGGGTCGGATTACACTGTTACATCTTTGGCGACATCGAGCTTGGAAACGTACAGTGGAGCCAAACACAGTTAAGCAGGCAATGGATTGAGAGCTCAAGCAAAACTTTAATTCCTTAGAGAGGGCGGTTAGAAAATAACAAGGACTTGCCGTCAAACAACAAAATCAAAACTGACGTGGAAAACACAGGGAAACGAGGAATGTGGAAACAGTCAGTCAGAGCACGTTTAACTACGTTAAAATGGCGGCGCGCAGAGCGAGCAATGGCAGGCACAAGTAACTCGCATCTGGCCAGTCAGAGCACGTTTAACTACGGTAAGATGGCGACGCCTTGAGCGAGCAATGGCAGGTACAAGTATACAGGGTTTTCAGGTGTTTGCCAGATGTCTCTATGGTGTTATGGCATACAATGAGAAGCATTTCACAAGTATCAAAAGCTTTTATTGAGCATCACATGCAATAGGTCAATTTGACCCTTCTTTTTCAAGACCTCTGCAATTCTCCCTGGCATGCTGTCGATCAACTTCTGAACCTGACTGATGGCCATCCATTCTTGTATAATCAACGCTTGGAATTTGTCAGAATTTGTGGGTTTTCTGATTGTCCACCCGTGTCTTGAGTTCCCAACGTGATTAAGATCTGGAGAGTTTGCTGGCCAAGGGCCCCAAGTCCTAATGTTTTGTTCTCTATCAAAGTCAAAGTCAAAAGGCTTTATTGTCATTATACAACAGCTGCGTATAATGAAATTAGTGGTGCTACTCCACAAAGTGCGTGTTTCAATAAAAA
>NC_135397.1:15642500-15655000 GCF_051989625.1 Stigmatopora argus | reverse complement strand
TGGTGCCATTCTATTTTTCTATTCTACCCCCAAAGTGCTGTTTTATTAGAGGTGCCGTTCAAATAGAGGTGCCGCTCAAATAAATGTATATATATATATACATATATATATATATATATATATATATATATATATATATATAAATATATATATATATATATATATATATATATATATATATATATAACATATATATATGTTATATATATCTCCCGGGTATATATATATATATATATATATATATATATATATATATATATATATATATATATATATATATATATATTGGGCATCTCTCTCATTTAGCATCTGAAGAGGCTCATAGTGAAGTTCATATTCATCACCACTGTCTTCATCTGACTCCTGAGGATGAGATACAGGCTCCTGTCTCTTTATCTGCATACTTTTGTCACCTTTACCTACTTACGGTGTTGCCTCAAGGGGTAAATGTTCACAGGACATCAGTTCTGTGCAGAACTCGGGAAAGTCCTTAACCTTTTTCTGGCCTGACTTCATAAATTGGCAGATCAGATCTCATTCGCCTCATCACTGTGTGAACTGTACATTCCCAGAAGTCATGGACTTTTCCAGGTCCTCCTCTTTGGTGTCAGTTTTTTTATCAGGATGCGCTCTCCTGGTTGTAGCACTGAGCTCCTCACTTTTGTGTCATAGGGCTTTTTACCCCGTTCTGCAGCTTTCTGTACTTCCTGATATGTTGAGAAAATCACATATTTCGGTAGGTTATATTTAGTCAGGGTGTGCAATGTTCCTACCACCTCTTCCTGCAACTGTTGCGTTTTGTTGACAATTTAGGAGTTGGGGGATTTAGCTGTCTCAGAATTCAGTGAACAGGTCATGGACACTGGACATCAAATCAGCTATCCCTGCGGTGCCTCCAAATGTTATACCCTAAATGTACTCTGGAAAAAACAGAGAAATAATCAGAATAGTGATTCGTTGTTGCTTCCTCAATTAAATTTTACTAACATGAGGAATATCTCCTGCGTTGGTCGAGGCATCAAGCCATCAACAATAAAATATCAATATACGCCCAGTAAAAACTAGTTGTGATATCTTTTAATATTCGATCATTAACGGAATGTAAAATAAATATTTAAATTGTAAAACCAATGCTTTTTTGGATTGGTGCATGTGTCTACGAGTTAGCATTAGCTGGGTTTCAACAATCGTGGTCCGTTCGACTGTGGCATCAATGGTACATTTGGTCAAAGCTGAGAAGCAGGGTAAACAACAGGTTGGGATAACAAGCACGAGAGTAATAACAGTTACGAACGGTACTAGGGCTTTCAAAAGAGTCTGTGTCGATGAGCCCGAGAGGAACCAGTCAAGCCATCCTCGTTGTGGAACCAGCTCTCTTGTCATAGCGTTCCGTATGTTCTTCATAGTTTGTAGAGCATCATGGACTGAGTAGGAGGCGTTGGCAGGGATGAAGGTGCAGCGTGAGTCTCCTACCATGGCACACATACCTCCCTGGTGGGCGGTTATTTGTCGAGGGCAAGGCGGTTCTGAATAATCATTTGGGTCATGGCGGTTATTTGGATTTCTGGGCCTTGTTGTAGTCGGACTGATGCATTGACGTAGGCCTGGAATCTGTAGTCAATGGTTTCCAGACGTAGGGTGTTCTTCGCTGTTCCTACCCAGGGGAACAGAGCCATCAGGATTTTGGAGGAGACTGACCAGTGTTTGTGTTTGAGGGGGACATCCGATCACCACACTGGATCATGGTTGTGAGCTCTAACACTCGTTCATCAGCTTTGACGGTGGTGGCCAACTTGGTGAAGTTAGCGGTCAAAATCACACGGTGAGGTCCGGCCCAACTTGGAGATGACCAGCACTTTCTTTTTATCACCTTGACGAGTACCAGGTCACCTGGGGACTGGACCTCCTGTGTGGGAGACAGAGATGTCGGCAGATCATTTGCATTTATCATAGTTCTTTCTTGGAACATTTTGCATAACCACTGAGTGAGGGGATCTGTTTCTTCCTTCTCTTCTACCACCACATCTTTTTCCCACATTGGTAAGTGGAAGGGTCTGCCGTTCACTGCCTCAAATGGTGTGCATCCCTGTGCTGTCGGAATGATTCTCATGTATGTTTCTACCAGGCTTAGGCCTTCTGGCCATGTTTTTTCTGTGTCTTCCATGGTTTTACTGTTCCATTGGTTCTTTCAAGGAGTCCAGCACTTTGGGGGTGGTAGGCGCAATGATATTTCAGGTTGATTCCAAGATGTTGTACCATAGTTTGGATCACGTGGTTCACGAAGTGAGCACCATTGTCACTCCAAATGACTCGTGGTATTCCATGGCTTGGAATGATCCTTTTGCATATGGCTTTTGTGACTGCCATGGCGTCAGCTTTCTTGGATGAGCATATATCAATCCACTTGGCAAGCGCGTCACTGATCACCAGACAGTACTTGTATATGCCATATTGGTTCAGTTCGATGAAATCCATGTTCAGAACCTTGAAGGGATATGTCTCTGTTTGCCTTGTTCCACGCCTGGGTCGTTCATTGCCTTGAGAGTTGTGTCTACAGCAGGTGAGACAGTTTCTGCAAATTTTTTAAAGTAGGTTTGGCGACCTCTAGGACTATACTATCCCTCCTGTTGATGCATGGCTCCTGCCATGGCTCAATTTGGCAATTACTTCAAACAATGATCGTGGGACGCATGGCTTGTTTGCATAGAGGCCGCTCTTGTTTTGAGTGGTTCCTTCTGTTTCCCATTGTAGTTTCTCTTTTTCTGGTCGTTTATTTTGCATGTCTCTTAGGATTTCGGCAGGGATTGGGCTGTGTCTTTCCACCGTGGAGATTGCCGTCTGGATGTTTGCAGTGTTCGGCTTCTTTGGCTGCTTCGTCTGCTCGCTTGTTCCCCAATGAGACGGGGTCTTGTCCCGTCGTGTATGCTTTACATTTGCAGATAGCCAGCTTCATTGGTAGCTGTACCGCTTTGAGGAGTTCTGTGAGAAGCTCTGCGTGTTTGACTATAGATCCATTGGACGTTTTCATTTCTTGTTTATTTTAACCCTTTGAACGAAGGTTTAGTCTCAATTGAAACACTTTGTGCAAAAGGTGGATCCTCATCCCCCTCTCAGCTATTTTCATGTCTGATGGTTGGTCAGCAACACTTGTTATGGACGTTCCCACTTTGGGTCGTGCTATTGCTTCTTCTTTATACTGTAGGTTGAGCACCCAGGCTCCTGGCAACACTGTTGGTCCGTTTCCTGTTGAGAAGCACAGTGTCCTTCTTAATAACCCAAATTCAATGCATTACCTTAAAGATTTTTTTTCTTCTTTTTCCGTGCCCCCAAATTCCCCATTTTACAGAGCAGATTATTTGTTCCTCCACGTCAAGGTTGACATTTGGAGTACTGCTGCTGTATTTTCATCAAAAATTTCATTTGTCGAAATATTTTTTCCATAATTTGTCGCCCGTCATACCTGAAAAAGGGCTTATTGGCGGTTTCAGAAATCGATTTGAATTTCCAAATCCTTCGCCGCCATCCCTGAAAAGGGCTTATTGGCGATTTCAGAAATCGATTCCAAATTTCTAAATCCTTTTCCACCTTGATATCTAACTGATTGATTATATCTCGGTCGCCAGCCAATCAAAAACACAAAAAGACATACAACCATTCACGCTCACATTCATAATATATATATCTTTTTTTCCAAGATGGCGCCGTCACGCGGAAGCCAGTGGCAGTAGCTCTGTCCACTCATATTTGTTTTTCATGATTTACAGCCCTTCTATCTTTTTTTTACATTTTAATATTTCTAAATACATTCCTTTTGACTTTACTTTATACTTTAATGTTTTTACAACTTTCTTTGTTCTGTTAGCCTGGCTTCTTTCTGCCAATTCTTTTTCGGAACCATCAGCCATGCCTTCGCTGTCATACACATGGGACTAGCTGTTACAATACGCAGCAGAAGGAGCAACACCTCAATCCCGCTGGAAATTCGGACCTGGACAAAAGTGCCGGGAGAAGAAGCAACGCTTCTGACCAACCATTCTATCATGGGATAAGATGGAAGATGTTGGCGCCTAGCAGGCCGGAAGCAGAGTCCTGCTCTGCTGCTGTTGTCTTCAGCTCCAGACTACTGAGGAACTGTGCGGATAAGCTTGGAAGAGTGACTGCATATTTTCTACCTCGGTCACAGTCTGCAGAAGTTCCCCATCTTGTGGAAGACTTCCTGTGTGTGGTTCCAGTTTTTGTCCAACTTTACAACGTCTTTTTGAGTCTGTATCCGTTTTAGCTACCGCAACCAAGATGGCGCCATTCTAGTGGCAGCCGGCGGCGGTAGCTCCGTCCACTCTTGCTCGTTTTTGCTGCTTTTCTGTCTTAATGATTTGATTTGGTGATTCTTAATGATCCCATTTACTTTAATTTGCTTTGTACTTTGTGCTTTTGCTTTGTTGTTCTGTCTAATCACCCTCTGCTACTGTCACAATGAAATTTCCCAAATATGGGATGAATAAAGTTATCTAATCCAATCCAATCCAAGTCATCAGTGGTCTGCAAATTTTCATCACTGGTGGAGACCGCCATCCCTGAAAAGGGCTTATTGGCAGCTCATCACCTTTTGCTGTCCTATCAGCAATAATCATTCCCAAAGGAAATAGGTCAACGTCATTTGGTTGACATCAATTGTTCAATGCTTATGCAATCTGTAATATTCTAATAGTCATTAATATGACCCATGCCAAAGCATATTTCACCTGCTCAGGACAAAACCAGGAATGTCTTCCATGCACTGAAAACATTCCATTCCTCTTCTGTCCTAGGGAAATCATGCCTATCCTAAATTAATTATTTTATCTAAACCAGCCAGGTACAATTTACCTAATAATTTGGATGAATGCCATTTCTGCATTGTCATTTTCATGTTTGATATCATTAACGACCAAAAAATTCTTAATACTTAAGGTCCAATTTGCAAATCACCCCTATATTGCTAACTCACCCAAGGATAGCTAAATTTACTGACTGAATTCCTATTGAATTCCTATTGACTCGTCTCACCCCCACCAAGGAGACGATGTTTATTTAAGATAAGAGCCATTTTCTGCAGCAACACTCTGCACACAAAATATTTTAACTCTACTCTATGCACCTCAAGTCAACTCCGCACACCTTCAGCTGATTTTCCCACAATTTCTTTTCTATGCACTTGCAATAATCTTTTATTCATGCTTAATAAAACTATTTTCTATTCACTTACCAAAAATCTTTTCTATTCAACAATTCCCCTTCTACGCTCATCAAGCCCTCCATATCCTCCGGATATATTTCACATCCTGTAACCCTCCGATTTCCCTTCTGCAGTCTGGCAACAAACCCATCTCCCTTGTCGCTTTCCGATCCATATTAATCACTTACTTAATAGTTTAAACAACAATTCAATTCTAAATTTACCGAAATTGATCTCAATACTTCGTGATTCACCCAATATCTCTGAACACACCAAGATCAGACAAGTCCCTGACTTTGTCTCTTGGCGGAGTCTCTGACTCTGTTCTTGTTCTACGTACATCGGTCCCAGACCTCGAACATTTATGTTCTATGTACGTCGGTCCCAGACCTCAAACATTTATGTTCTACGTACGTCGGTCCCAGACCTCAAACATTTTTGTTCTACGTACGTTGGTCCAAGACCACGAACATTTAACACTACCGCAGTGATAATACTCATTCAAATTATCACACTTCACAGGGACAGAAATCAAAGGGTGAACTCATGATCTTTCTTGTTCCGAACCTTCCCTAGTTTGGAGGGACCCGTCACCAGATTACCAGAATGGCGAGGGAACGTCCGTCGGGCTGACCCTTTCAATGGAGGATGCTGTCGACAGTCTTTATTTTGCCCTTCATAGCGGTCCGTCGTTGCTCTGGAAATTGCTGGCTGGTTGGGTCCCGGGTTTCGGCACCAAAGAATGATAGGTCTGTAAAACAGTTTAAGGAGCAGATTAAGAAAGGGGGAGACCAATTTAAAGGAAATAAATTTATTACCAGACTGCAGGATGGGTAGAGAGCTCAAACAACGTGATCGCTCACAGTCTGTTGTCCTTGCAACTCTCTCCGAATGACCAGTGAGTGAGTCTTATATACAGGCAAAACTGACAGTTGTCGGCAGGACTTTGGACAGATACGTTTTAGTCATTTGCAGGGCAAAGATTGATTAATCAGTCAGACAGTTGAGTGTTTGTGCTGACATGTCAGCCATTCACAGGGAGTTTGTA
Source organism: Stigmatopora argus (assembly GCF_051989625.1). Lineage (NCBI taxonomy): Eukaryota > Metazoa > Chordata > Actinopteri > Syngnathiformes > Syngnathidae > Stigmatopora > Stigmatopora argus. Next base: position 15,648,737 of record NC_135397.1, on the reverse strand, counting down.
TGAAAATGATGCTTTATACTCACAAAAACTGATATAATATGAACAAGCAGTTGCAAGACACTTTGTCTTATCTTACAGATGCCCTATCACAAACAATTGTTAACTCTCAATATTTTAACATGTCACACGCATGCGTCCTAACAGAGTTAAAATCTTGAGGCAACCAATACAATTTCACTGAAAAGTTTGAAATGAAGCAGAACTGACCAATCAGACACCTTCCCGCTCGCCAGTGGCTTCTGTTGAGAGGGCTGGCAAAAGGCACCTACATCAAATGTCAACAAACTTGTTATTTCTAAATATTGACATTGATTTTTTTAGGTCATGACTTGCATAAATTATAATATGTATAGATTGTCAAATCACACACATTCAATCCCACACAAATAGTTCATTCATTTTCTGAACCACTTATCCCCACAAGGGTAGCAGGGGGTGCAGGAGCCTATCCCAGCCAACTACGGGAACCAAACATGTCAAACCCTGAATTGGTGGCCAGACAATCGCAGACACAAATAGTTATTCAGCAAAACATTGAGTAGTTTGCCACTCTATGTATCCCAATCACACCAAACATCAGAATCTAGTCTTCTCATGACACTAGTTAGAAATCACTGTTAAAAGAACAGAAATGTTCCTATTGAAAGTACACCTGGCCAAGTTTGAAAACATGACTACAATATTTTAATTAATGCAATTAGAGGGGATGACCATTGACAGACGAAAAAAAAACCCTGTCTGCTCTTTAGTTGGGTGGTGGGGGCGGGTGATGCACTAATTAGGCTGGAAACTACTTTTATTCATGTGACCTGTAGAGACCCCATGCAAGCTGTTTAATGTCATAGCCTATACACAAACCAAATGGGAAGTAATTTGAATGGTGTGTGTATGGGGGAGTGGGGCATAGATGTAAACATACGCTGTCATTTTCACTGAATTGGGGTGAGTTGTCTATACAATGGGGCTTTGATGAGCAGTAGAGACAAAAAAAACGCAACAGGTGACAGTGCTTAAAGCACTAACGTGTCTGTCTATTAAGCATACAGTAAGTGCTTCTTGAACATATTCCCTTCTAGATTGTTTTTTTTTCATATAATAGTTAACATGTCCATTCCAAGAAACTTGAAGTAAAATTTAGATTTCATTTTTTTAAAGTAAAGAATTAAACTTATTTTGTCAATGGAAATTCATACGCTCGCAAAGACTATACTGGCAAACTCTCAATGTGAATCCATCCCCTTGACCCAAACCAGTGATTTAAAGCATCATTCTTAAATCAGCTACCAGCACTTTTTTATCCATTCCAATTTCATGTGCCACTTATGTCAATTATGCCGGAATAGCCTGGGTGCATTTTCTAGTCAGTTGCAGCAGCATTTTTTTAAGTGTGTAGACACCCTGCTGTTGTAACCTTCTAACCCCAGAGAACAAAAAATGATGGCCCTATTTTAGCCCCACATATGATTGGAGAGTGTCCACAAGAAGGCTGCAGCTCACCGTTATTGGCTCTACTTAAGTGAAGGGGGTTTGTGGTCTTTTCATGTTTCTAATGGTTACCCTCAAACTCTTGCTTCAGGTGGAATCATCCTGCTCAGGTCACCCCATACCAATAAAAAGAGAATGATGGCCCTTTCATTATTGTTTTTAAAGTTAGATTGCTTTTAAAAGGACAGAAATACAATTGCTTGAGTGATGAGCCAACAGACAGCAAGTTAAAAAGTAAAGGTATTTTATTTTGCCACATAGTAGTGAAAAATAAGTACAAATAAGAAATAAAATCAACGATGATACTTGTGTGTTGGCCCATATTTTAATTTACATTGAAGAAGTATTGGTCAAAAATAGTGCATGGTTAAAATTTACCTTTTTCCCATTACATTTATTGTGTTAAATAATGCTTATTTTAAAGCCTACTCCGATGCGGGATCCAGGCACTAAATAGTAGATTTCAATTGGCAGATTGTAAATCTAATTTGTTATAGTAACACTGCCTGGAAGGAGATTTTTGTGGAATAAATAGCATTTTCTTTTCATAGTTAATTTTTATGTATTTGTGTAGCAACTGCATGTTGATTCCATAGTAATTTCTACTTAGTTTTCTTTATTGGTTATAATCTTAAAGGAAGAAAAGTAAGGTCTATCCAATGATATAACAATGTTCTTGACAATTAAGAATGTATACAGTGACAAACTATGTGGACCTTACAATGACAAACTACATGAACCTTACAATGACAAACTACGTAAACCTTACAGGAATAGTTTGCAGAAAAAATTTCAGTTGATTATGGACCTGAAAACTATTTTGTAATTGCATTTATAACACTTGACCCCAAACTATATGTCAACTAATGTCGACATTGGTTCAAATAATTTGCCAGTGAGAACTTGACTTATAAAAAAACACAACTTTTTAGTAGAATAAAGTGTAATTGCAGATTCATTTAGAGCAGGGGTCTCGAACTCAATTTACCTGGGGGCCGCTAGAGGCCGAGTCTGGGTGAGACTGGGCCGCATCAGGATTTCCACAAGAAAAGCACTGATAAAACTTTCCAACGTTATCAAATATCTTTATTTTTTAACAAAAAATAATGAATTAAATAAATTAACTTAAAGATGAATAAAAAATAAATCAATCAGTAATATAAAACCAAATAATACAAATGAGCATACAGTAGATATACACTGGCTGGCTAAGTAGAGAAAATGAATTATTTTTATTCCGTTTCAAATGTCTGTATTAACAGCTCTTTAACCTTTAACTTTCTGAACTTGAATGGAACATTGAACATGAAATATTCTGAACACGGCTTCTTTTGCCTACTCCTTGCTGCTAGAGACCTGGCAGCGCTTCTTCTCACATAGTCACATTTGGCTTGAGGGCGGAAGCAGTGGAGACCCTCAGTAGAGCTTGAAGATGCTCATCAGTAAGTCTGGACCTATACTTGGACTTATTGAAGTTCAAGGTGGAGAAGAGCTTCTCACACAAGTATGTGCTCCCAAAAAGGCACATGGTCCGCTTGAACCTTCGGGAAAGTTCAGGGAAGCTGGGGGTCAACTCTCTCAAAAATTGCCCAAGCTTGTCTGCTTCTCCACTCACCTCCCTGAACTTGGCTTTGAGTGCAGAGTTGCACTGCAGGTCAATGAGCTCCATTTGAAGCTCAGGAGGGGCATCTTGCACATCAAAGGAGAAGGGGTCCGCAAAAATTTGAAATGTGGCTTTGTGTGTCTTGAAGTCTGCAAATCTGTGATCAAATTCCTCCTGTAGCTTCGAAATGGCCTCAACATACTTCTCACCACTGAATGGTGTGCCTGCATCCACGAGAGCCTTGCATGCTGGGAAATGGCAAAGGTTTGTCTGAGAGAGCTGGGCTTTCCATAACACAAGTTTAGTGCAGAATGCTCTCACGTTGTCATAGGCAGCACTGACAAGTTGCCCCTGGCCTTGTAGCTTCTTGTTCAGTACATTAAGCTCATGTGTGATATCAACAAGAAAAGCCAAGTCCATGAGCCATTTGGGATCACTTAGCACAGGATCAATCAACTCACAAACGGCGTAGCTAGCTTTGACTGCTGCATTACTGTCTTTGGTAGCCTTCTTGAAGAGATCCTGTTGCCTCAGAAGACGTGTTTTAAGACTGGCAACCTGGTTGGCTCTCTCATCTCCCTGGTATTTTTCGTACTCCTCAGCATGTCTCATAGTACAATTACGTTTCAAATTGTATTCCTTGTGCACCGCAACTTTTTCAGTGTAAATGAGACACGTCGGGGTGCCCCTGTGTTCAACAAAGAAATATTGCACTCCCCACTTTTCTTGAAACTGTCTATGCTCATCACCGACCTTTCTCTTCACGGCAGGCTTTGAAAGAGACATCTCTGGGGCTCTGTAATATGTTTTTCCACTTGGAATGAGTCTCGGGTTGATCTTTCACATTCAGTCGCGCGGGTTTGTGGCGCATGTGCACTTTCGCTCTCCGTTTCAATCGCGGAGATGGCTACAGACACTGACACAGGCTGGATCACGGATCATAGCGCCTCATTCAGTTCTATGCTGAGAGCAGCGGAGGAGTGTGCGCGCCGAGCGGAGTGATCGGCCTCACGGCTTCTCCTCCGCCCAGCTGATTGGAGGAATGAATGAGTGAGTGAGTGAGGCACTGGACAGCCCGGCCGATGTCCCGCCCTCCAGAGCCGTATACCTCACCGTGATTGGTTCATTCAGCTCCGAACCAAAGTTCCCTCTAATTTTTTGTTGGTCTGAGCAGAAAGACAACCTCCCTGAGCGCACTGAGTACCAGTGTGAGCGACATCATCGGTACTCGGATGATTCGCTTAAAGACGTTTCGCCGACGGACGTTTGACAGACGGGCAGGTCGCCGAATGGACGTTCCACCGAACGTTCATTCGGCCGAACGGAGGTTTCGCCGAAACGGGATTCGAACGCTCGCCCCGCCGGATCGTGTGTGTACAAGTTTTTCAACCTCGGCCCGCGGGCCATATACGGCCCGTTAGGATTTTTAATCCGGCCCGCCGCCGGTGTTTTCCAAATTATAGTAAAAATCAATGTTTGTCTACCATCAATGGCAGTCCGGGAATAAGCACTCTTGGGCAGGCAGATGTAGCAGAACCGAGCCGTAAAATGACAGCAATCGGGTCAAATCCATCCTAAAACAGCATTTAATGATTAAATACAAATACTGGATGATATCGCGATGGAGGCAAAAAAAACGTCTATAGACGTCCATTCGCCAAACGGCTCAAAATGCTCTCAAATTCGGTCAAATCCAGCTGAAAACAGCGTTTAATGATTAAATACAAATACTAGTATTTGTATTTAATCATTAAACTAACAAATACTAGTACGACCTGTCCGTCTGTCAAACGTCCGTCGGCGAAACGTCTTTAGGCGAATCATCCGGTCACGACATCATCATTGCTCGCTATCGGCACACCAGTATCACACCTGCCACAAGCAGGTGCATGTCAATGTTCCCTCTAATTTTTCATGTAAAACATGCTGTAAAACAAGAAAAACACGAGTGGACAGAGCTACTGCCACTGGCTGCCACTTAAACGGCGCCATCATGGGGAAAGGGGTAAAAAAAAAAAAAAAAAAAAAAAAAAAAAAAAAATAAAAAAATAAAAAAAAAAAATCGATATTTCATATTAAGACGGGGGCCGCAAATTATCGTCCCGCGGGCCGCAGTTGGCCCGCGGGCCGCAAGTTTGAGACCCCTGATTTAGAGGCTTGCAGTGACACACTGTCAGAGTTCACATAGGGAGCACAACATCGAAGAAGAACAAACAGTAAAGAGCAGAATTATTCCCCCAGTTAGCATTACCCACTGACTGAATTTTGGATTTTCTCTTCAGGGGTGGCCACAGCAAAACACCATGGAAACGTATTTGACAGGGATGGAAAGAAAGGCGAAGAGCAACACAGATAGTGAGTCAAACCTAAGTCACCTGAAAGCCAAGAGGATGAAATATGATGAGGCGTATTTAGCACTTGGCTTTACTTATATTTCACTGAGAGATGAAAAACGACTGGTATGTTTGCTAGGCCAAAAAGAGCTGGCAGCGGACAGTAAGAAGCCAAATAAATTCGGACATCATTTAAAGGCATCACACACGAATCACACGAATAAGCCGCTGGAGTTTTTCAGCAAAAAGGTGCAGAATATTTGCAACAAATTTCCCTTTTTTTTGTTTATCTAAACTACAAACAATAAAGAGTACACCATCATTAACAGACACAAGCAACAAAAAGAAATGATGCACATTATATCGCTTTTGTTTCAGACAAACAGAAACAACTCGAAATAAATCAGAAGCACTTGTCTAAATCATGGTCAAATTGAAGTATTGTGTCCGCATACCTCAATATTTACATTTTTGTGCTACATTTCACTGACTATTTTGAAGCCTTTGTCAATGTGCTCTATATTGTTGACAGCACTGATTCCTACAAGATAGGGATTTTACGTTGACCTGCGAGAATCAGAAAATAAATAACATTGAAAACATTGTTTAGCACATGAGATTGCATGGCTTGTTTGTAACATTTAAAAGTTTTGAATTCCTTACACACACACACACACACGCACACACACACCCACACACGCACACACACAAAATTGAACTACTAAATATATCCCACCCAGCGCATCCAATCACATTAACGCAATAATTTTGTGCTCTATAGAGGACATCCAGAGCTTTCCAATGATACCAAATTTT